>NW_007252288.1:698328-740873 GCF_000164805.1 Carlito syrichta | reverse complement strand
TTTTGATTTATTGTAGAGATGAGGTCTGTCAAGTTGCCCAGGCGGGCCTCGAACCCGCGGGCTCAGGCAATCCACTCACCTCAGCCTCCAAAAGGCGTGGGATTACAGGCTGAGCCACTGAACCCGGCTCATTATACATTTTCTATATTCAAGTGTCACATTACTTTTATGTATGTTTGTCTCTCATGCACTGTTGGAGGCCAAAGAAAAAATTGGATTTCCATCCAGGATTATGTATTTCCATCACATGGTACCTGTGATATAAGCATTTGCTGAATGAAATAAGACTTCCTGAAATGCAAAAAGGAGACAAGGGTTTGAATCCATATGCTAAAAATTATAAAGCACTATCATGGTGTACATAACTAAGGTATACCTGGAAGAACACTTTTTTATCTTCTTGTAGCACTACTCCTTGGAAGTGATAGGAGCTCCACAAATATATCATTAATTTAATTTTAAAAATTTTATCCAGAGTAATCTCCTGGCCAAATGCCTAGGGATCTTGAATCAGAACTGATTACAGTCACAAAGGAGAGCTTGTAAATGAAATACTTGAAGGTTAAGAACGGTCAAATACATATCACAAAGGCAATAAAAATATTCAAAAGGTACATGAAGTCCTTTCATATTTATTATGATGTTTGGTTACCATGCAAGCAATGGTTAAAAATTAGAGAAATTGTGAAATATTTGTCAGGTGCATGTTTAAAACTCAGAAAGTTGGCAGAAGCACAGAAGGCAATATGCTACTAAATTACAATTTAAAACTCTATGTTTCAGCAAAAGCAAAACAATGAAAGAATGCAGAACCTTGTAATTATCAAGTTTAGCTGATAATGTAAACTCTTGGCTATCTAAAGCTTTGTAATTATCAAGTTTAGTTGATAATGTAAATTCTCAGCTATCTAAACCTCGATAATGATTTTGTTTCTCCGTTGAAAGTGTTATGTTCAGAGTCTACACAGATTAAAGCTGCCAGTTTTGGTCTCTTCCTATGTTGTTTTATAGAAATCCTGTTGTGTTGAGGTCCTACTAAATCTTAATGGGCATCTATATTATGATAACTACCTCAAAAACGATTGAGGACCATAGGGTATCTCACAAACATCCAACTCCTTAAAAACTTTTTTTCTTTTTGTGTTAAAAAAAAAGTCATGATGAGTCATGGAAACCTGGAAAATTCAAAAAACTATGGAAAAGAAAATGAACAAGCAGCAACACTTGCATCCAGATCTTGCTCACTGTCATCTTTCTCTCATTTGGATTATTGTGATAACAACCTAACTGGTCTCCCTGCTTTAATTTCTACCCAACCCAGCAGCCAGATGCTAATCAGACTGTGTTATTCCTTAGCTCCAAACCTTCCAATGTTCTCCCATCTCTCAGAGTAAAGTTGAAGTACTTACAATGACTTGTGGAGCTCTGCATGGCCCCCTTCCCTTCACCCCTGCTGCTTTTGTACTGTTCATTCATGATACCAGATGTGTCTTGTTCCCACCCTTATGCCTGGAGCACTCTCGCCTTAAATATCTGCAAGACGCACTCCCTCACCTCTTTCAGATATTCTCTCAAATATTGTCTTTTCAGTGAGGATTTCTCTAACTACTTCTGTAAAATGGCAAGTTCCCCAATATCCTTGCCCCCTTCTCTGCTATCTCACTGTCATCACATATTATATAGTTACTTTTTTTTATTATCCATCTCTTCCTGCTAGAAAGTAAACTCCATAAAAGCAGGTCTTTTCAACTGATTTTGTCTCCTGCTGTACTCATTTTCCAATGCTGCATAACAAGTCTCCCAAATGTAGTGGCTCCAAATAACAATCATCTTGGTTTCAGTGGGTCTGGAATTTGGAAGGGTCTCGGCTGGATAGTTCTGGCTCGGTCTTTGGTGAGGCTTCAGTCAGATGTTGGTTGGGGCCACAGTCAGCTAAAGACTTGACTGGGGCTTGGGATCTGTTTCCAAAATGTTGCTGGCATGGCCATGATGCCCCAAATCCTTTCCAAGACTTCACAGAGCTATTTTTGTATCCTCATCACACGACAGCTGGCTTCCCTCAGACTGAGTTACTCAAGATAGTAAGGGGAAAGCCAGTGCTTTTTATGATTTAGTCTCTGAAGTCACACACACATTATCACTGCTGTTGTATTTTATTTATCACATGTGCCAGTTCTGATTCAATAAGGAAGGAAACTACACAAAGAGTTGAAGAACAGGAGGTAAGATCATTGACTACCTTGGAAGCTGGCTAGTGCAGCTGCTATATCACCTGTGTTTAAAAGAGTGCCTGCACATAATAGCTCAATAAATACTTTAAACAAATGACTACATTCCAACATTCAGCTTCTTATGATATATTTCTTGACAATCCTTTTTTCTAGGCATATATACTATATTGTTTATTAAACTTAAAATTTTTCTCTATATAAAATTGTGTAATCTGGCTGAGTTTGGTGGCTCATGCTTATAATGCCAGCACTTTGGGAAGCTGAGGCAGGAGGATTGCTGATACTTGAAATTCGAGATCAGCCTGTGCAACATAGCAAGACATCATTTCTACAAAAACTTAAAAATGAGTTGGATGTGGTGGCTCACACCTGTAGTTCCAGCTGCTCAGGTATCTGAGACTGGAGGATTGCTTGAGCCTAGGATGTTGAGGTTGCAGTAAGCTATGATTGCATCTGAATACTCCAGCCTGGACAACTGAGTGAGACCCTGTCTCTAAAAAAATAAAAATTAAAAAATTGTACATTCTATACATCTAAATATGCATGCATGTTAAGCATAGTTTGGAAATAAGATATTTACTGTCTTTCAAAATTATATTGTGTTGATATACATAAAGTGTTCAACTCTCATCTTATCATTAGCATTTCTGTTGTTTCTGGGTTTTTTTCACTGTGATAAACATGCTTGTTCATAAATCCTTGACAGAATCTCTCAATATTTTCTTGGGCAGGCTGCCTAGCAATAGAATCCAAAGTTCTGCACATTTAAAATTCTTGACTTAAATGACCCAATTGTTTCCAAAATAATACATATTTTACATTTCTCCCAATAGTGTATGGGCATGTCTAGCTCACCACATCCTCATTAACATGAATTGTTGATACTTTTTTACAATCTGAAAAATTTTGATCAGAAAGAAACAGCATAAATATTGTTTAAAAATTATACATCTTTTGAATTTTGTTTTAGGCTTATGTATAGTTTTCTTTTTTTGTGAAATTGATTGATTGTTTAGGAATTAAAATAGACAAAATTTAGAGGTTAGGAGAAAAAGAGAAAATCAGGAATTGATATAATTATTAAGTTTCTGACTTGTCAACTGAGTGAATGGTGGTCCCATATGACGAGTTAGAGAAAACTATAAGAGAGATGTTAGGGCAGGGAGGAAATACATACAAAATTCCATTTTAAACACCTTAAGTTAAGGCAGTTGGATGCAATTCGGTGGGTCTAGTTGTGCTGCCCAGTATAGTGGCCACTAGCCTCAGGTGGCTATCGAACACTTGTAATGTGGCTAGCTTGAACTGAGATGTGCTATAGAGAGTAAAATACACATTAGATTTGGAAAATTTTGTATGGAAAATAAAAGTAAAAGATATGATTATATATGTTAAGGTCCAATCAGGAGACAGACATCATGCAGTAATTTGAACAGAGAAAATTTATTGCAAAGAATTATCAAGTCTAGTGGGGGCAACTGTAATGATATAAAAAAGAACTCTAAAAGAAAATTCTGAAGCTAAGGAAGTTTCTAAAAAAGGGCAAATGTGGACACCACACTAGGATTCAGAGCACTGGAGAAGGGGTGGTTGCAGCCCCATGGATGAAAGAGAAATTCACTGGGTGGTCCAGGCCAGAGTTGGTCCACAATTGCCAGGCAAGCAGGAGACACTACTCCAGGGTGCAGGTAAGCTAAGATTGGTATGCAAGTATGCAGGCATGCAGGTATGCGGAGGGATGCAGAGCATTGGAAACTGATTTTGGAAGACTCATGCATGGCCTAGAGTGCACAGTGTCCATGTCGCTGGGCTCAGGCTGGGATTGTGAGCTGGCTGAGGGACTGCATACTCTGAATGTGCTGCTGGGGCCAGAGTGCCTCTAGATGCCTCCACACATGTGCTACTGATAGCATGCCAGCAGGAACAAGAAGATACCAAAAAATGCAGCATTCTAGAACCAGAGAGAGAAGCTCATTTCTCCTGCAATGACCCTCTACTGAAGAAAGCTCAACATTTTTCTTGATGCAAATAAGATTTTTTTTTTTTTTTGAGTTGGAGTCTCACTCTGTTGCCCAAGCTGGAGTGCAGTGGCACGCTCATGGCCACTGCAGCCTCGACCTGATAGGGCTCAGGTGATCCTTCTTCCTCGGCCTTCAAGGTAGTTATAACTACAAGCATGCACCACCATGCCCAGCTAGTTTTTTGATTTATTGTAGAGATGAGATCTCTCCAAGTTGTCCAGGTTGGTCTCGAACCCATGGGTCAAGGCAGTCCTCTCACTTCGGCTTCCCATAGTGCTGGGATTATAGACCTGAGCTACTGCCCCTGGTACAAATAAGAAACATTTAAAGATTTATTATCACAGGTGCTGGGAATGCATGGTAAAATCAGAGCTGAAAGACAATGAATTGATAACTGACATACTCATTAATATTATTTATATTGATTCATGCTGAAATGATAATATTTTGGATGCAATGGATTAAATAATACATATGACAAAAACTAATTTTACTTTTCTTTTAAAAACGTAACTACTCAAGATTATGTATGTATGTATGTATGTATTTCTTAAAACAGAGTCTTGCTTTGTCTCCCAGGCTGGAGTTCAGTTGTACAATCATAGCTTACTGTAGTCTCGAACTCCTGGGCTCAAGTGATCCTCCTACCTCAGCCGCCTGAGTAATTGAGACTACAAGCACACACCCCCAAACCTGGCGAAATTTTAAATTTTTTGTAGAGATTGGCCTTGCTATGTTGCCCAAGCTGGTCTCAAACTGGCCTCAAGAAATTCTCCTACGTTGGCCCCTCAAAGTGCTGAGAGTAGAGACAAGAGCCACCACATCAGACCTAGCAAAAAATTTAAAGTTACATATATAGTTAGCACTTGGATAGTGCTGGAATAGATGTTTAAGCTAGGTTGATTACTTCTATAGAAACTGGTGGAAGTACCCAGGAAGAGAGTATAGCGAGAGGTGAAGTCCTAGTACAAAGCCCCGAGTCCTCAACATTTAAGGGTTAGTGTGATGATTAATTTAGTATGTCAATTTGACAAGGTCATGGGGTGTCCAGATATTTGGTCAAATATTATTCTGAGTGTTTATGTGAGAATGTTTTTGGAGGAGATTAACATTTAAATCAGTAGGCTGAGTATGGCAGACTGAACTCCTTAAAGTAGGTGGACTTCATCTGAAGGTCTGAATAGAAAAAAAAAAAAAAAGCTGACCCCTTTCCGAGTAAGAGAAAATTCCTCCTGCCTGATTGCCTTGAAGATGGGACACTGACTTTTTCTTACTCTATGACTCAAATTAAAACATTGGCTCTATCTGTGTCTAGAGCCTGCTGGATTTTTTTTTTTTTTTTTTTTTGAGTTGGAGTCTCACTCTGTCGCCCAGACTGGAGCGCAGTGGCCGCTCCCGGCCACCGCAGCCTCGACCTGCTGGGCTCCGGCGATCCTTCCGCCTCAGCCTTCCGAGTAGCCGGAATTACAGACATGCGCTACCACGCCCGGCTGATTTTTTGATTTATTGTAGAGATGAGGTCTTGCTGCCCAGGCGGGTCTCGAACCCGCGAGCTCAGGCAATCCACTCACCTCAGCCTCCCAAAGGCGAGGGATTACAGGCTGAGTCACTGAGCCTGGCAGCCTGCTGGATTTTTTACTAAAACTACACCATCAGCTCTCCTGGGTCTCCTGCTTCCTGCTTGCCAATTGACCTTGCAGATCTTGGGACTTGTCAGACTCCATAATGAGGCAAGTCAGTTCTTCAAAAGAAATCCCCATATTTATTGATCTATTTCTCCATAAATGTATATGTCTATGTATATGTGTATGATCTTTTCCTCTAGAGAACCCTAACTAAAATATAATACAGTTGAGTATAGAAAGAAGAACCCAAGGAGTGCCAGAGAGGATGGGTGGGTAGCAAATCGGACATGTGCATTCAAGAAGGGATTTTTCTCCCTAAAGAGAAGAAATTCTGGAACACATTAGTAAGCTGATGGTAATGATGAAGAAAAGCAAGTGGAGCTGGCAATGTAGGCTATAAAGGATATAATCGTATATATTTGGTGGAAGTGTAAGGTTTTTCTGGGCACGCAAGGCCAGTGCAGGCCTTCAGTAACAGGAGAGTGGCATCCCAGTGGGGAACTTCCTGGAGTGAGGGCAAATAACTTCCTTGGAGGTGAGGTTGGGATGTAGATACTGCTCTTGATAGAACAGCCTGACTTTTCTTAGAGGACAGAAAAATAGATAAACCCTATAAAAGCTGATGATAGAATGCCTATAGCACACCTAATATCTCCTGTCGTTATATTTTAAAGAGTTGACAGTAATAGAGTGATATCAACGTATTCATTCTAAGCCAAGGAACTATATTAATTAAATTCTTTGACAGCCTGATTATTTTGGCCTGAATGATCTGAACTTTTCGACATTGATCTGATGTTTATACATGTTTAATTCCTTTAAAAATAATCTTGATGCTCTCTTTTTCTCTTTCATACCCTACCTACTTCTGTAATATGCTTAAATAAACTATGAAACACTACAAAATAGGGAGTAGATAAATTTCTATTAGAAAACTGTTTAAGATTAAACAAAAGAACAAAAATGTAGAATATAGGGTTTTAGCAATGTGTTCTTATCTGCCCACATAGAACAAAGAAATGTTTGTCTCTAGTTCCTAAAACCTATAATAAGAGAAGTGACTTGAGAAGTGATTTACTGAAGTTACCCTTTCAATTTTGGTCTGAGAATCCTCTTGCTGGCATGAAACCTAGGTCACTTGAATGAGTCTTTTAACCCTTTTGGATCCTACATTCCTCCTTGTAGATTGCATCATGCAAGCCTAACCTTAGAATAACCTTAAGAATGGAAAAATAAAGAAATCGAAACCCCATATAGTATGCACTTCATAAAATCAACACTCTCTACCAGATATCAAATGATAAGACATTCTTGTGGTTAATAAGTCCCAGTTGCAGAAATCACAGGTCTCAGTGAATGAAGGAAACAAATTGAAGAGCACCTTGGACTTGGGACTCTGCAGATTTGGGTGCTGTCCCTGACAGTGTGACTTGCCTTTTAGATAACTAGGAACCTTGCTCATCTCAATTTCCTATTCAGTAAAAGTTAGAGATAACAGCTGCTAGAGTTCCTAATAAGGACACCTGGAAAACTGTGCATCTCAGAGAAAATGTCTGTATACATGCCCCAATCAAACAATATTAACTCATACTTTGATATTTCCTTACTATATGACAGCATTAGTTAAATATTTTTATGGCTAGATTTATAACTTACATGTGCTGCTCCTTATGATACACAGTGTCACTGAAGAGGAGAGCTGACAAGCATGTTTTGTTGCAAAAAAAAAAAAAAAGCTTAAACTGGATCTGACTCAAGAGTGAAGTGAAAAAAAAACCAAAAACCCAAAAAGCAAAACAGCCCTCCCTTCACAAAAAAAAGAGTGAGATGGAGAAAATGACTGTATCCTATGTCAGAATTTCTGGGTTCTCCAGTAAATGTTGATCTTCCTTTACTTGTTTAAACTTAATGGTTATGAATTTGAAGACAGAGGGTCTTCATTAAAAGGAAAGTGCACAAATAGTTATGAAGGGTTATTTAACAAGTTATTGGGTTTATTAATTTGAGAAAGTAGATTTTTTTCCCTCAATTTAAAAAAAATTCAAAACTACAGAAAAAGTATAAGAATATTATCATGAGCTCCCCCCAATCCTTAAGTTAACTTAACAATTATTGACTGAGACATTAGACAGTCAGTTTCACACATCAAGATACTTTAGCCCTATAACATCAGTATTCATTTCCTAAAGCATTCTCAGGACCATTATCACACCTAAGAAAATTACCATCAATTAATAATATCACATATATGTTATCCATATTGAAATTTTTCCTTTTGTCCCCAAACATTACCATGACTTTTTTCCAACTTAGTGATGTTGGATGGCATGGGGTGTAGTTACTCCATAGGTTTTCACATTCATTGCAGAAAAGAATTTCAGAGAAAGACCAAAGTTAGTTCGAAAGACAGTTTATAGAGAGAAAAGCATGTTCAAGATAGAACACAGGTGCCTTAAGAGAAAGGACATGTGTTTGCCTTTAACAAGAAGATGTATATAATGTTCACAATGATGATTAAGCAAACTATTACATAAGCTAAGAGCGGAGGGCTGCAGGTATCTGACCATGAGTTTTGATTACTATCTCTCAACTTTTTAAGGTCACAGGGACTTTCTAAATAATGAAAGTTACTGCCTAACTAGATTTGGGTTTTCCTTAGAACATCATGTCTGTTTTGGGTAATTCCCTATAGTTTCTGTGATTTACTGCACTGATAATTCCACATTCCAACCCACAAGACGTCTGAATGCTTACTTTATTTATCAGTTACTTGAATTATACCTACTCGAGAAAACTTGCCTGTTTCTAAACAATGTACCATGCTAACTATGCCTGCCTTAACTAAGATCTAATTGAGGTTCACACATTGCATTTGATTTTTAAGTATCTCTTATCTCTTTAAATCTTAGACTGTGTGAATATTTTATTCCCTAATAACCTTTCATCTAGAAGTTTTAGCATCTATTACTGATCTTTGCCTGAACCAGATATTACATTGGCCTTGCAAAACTGGTAGTTTAAAAATTCTATCATTTCATCTGTATTTAGTAACTGGCACAAATATATTTTTCTCATTTTCTTTCTATGAGCACTCATGGACATTTAGTTGTGGTGGGAGTGTTATGTATTACTATCATTATTTTTTTGGTGACCAAATTGTCCCACATTTGTTGGTGGGACTTCCTTCAAGTTAGCTCATTTGTGTGTGTGTGTGTGTGTGTGTGTGTGTGTGTGTGTGTGTGTGTTTTACATATGTTCTAGGCTTATCTTGATCTTTCCCTGCTCTAGACATGAAACCAGTCACTTCGCCAAGGTGCTCTGGTTCCTTCCAATAGAAAATGATGTCTAGAAACCAAGATTTGGATGATAGAGATGTCTCATAATAAGGGGTAGATCCAGATTTGTAGGGCTTGAAGCTAATACAACTTTGAGATCATTATTAAAAGAGTGCAAAATTACAAATATAAATTTAGGTATATGGCATTAGAAGAGGTCCCTAAGTGGGGAACTGTGAATTTTAAGTTTTATTAGTTTCATTATTATTGGAATTATTGTTTTGTTTTGTTTTTGAATTTGGAGTCTCATTCTGTCACCCAGGCTGGAGTACAGTGATATGCTCACCGCCGCTGCAGCCTTGACCTGCTGGACTCAGGAGATCCTTCCACCTCAGCCTTCCAAGTAGCTGAACTACAGGCATGTGCCACCACACCTGCTAATTTTTTGATTTATCATAGAGACAAGGTCTTACCAAGTTGCCCAGGTGGGTCTCAAACTCCTGGGCTCAGGCAATCCTCTTGCCTTGGCCTCCCAATGTACTGGAATTACAGTTGTGAGTCACCTCGCCTGGCCTGATTTAACTTTATTTTTTAAAAATACAAAACACTTATGATTAAAGATCAAAAAGATATACTGAGAAGTTTCACTCTCTATCTCTCCACTCCCATTCACACTCATCCTTTATAAGAAACCATTTTTGTTAATTTGTGGTTTATCTTCCACAACATTTTGGGCAAAACTGAAAATATGTATACAAATTCTTATTTATCTCTTTTTTACTTAAATAAAATGTAGCATATTATATACACTCTTTCACACCTTTGCTTTTTTTCTTTTTCCATGGAGATCTTCATTTTTTTTGTAGCTAAATATTTGTCAGTTCATTGTATGGATGACCTACAGATAATCTAATTAGTCTCCTATGAATTTGACTGTCTTCAACATTTAGGTTGCTGTTTTAAAAAATTGTATAGGCTGCATTATGAATTTAAACCAGAGGGAAAGGGGTACCCAAACAATAAAAGTAACAATCTGGGAAGCTTTTGAAGTCCACCAACCAGAACTTCTTTAACAATTTTGGTTCATTTATTCATTCATTCATCCATTTATTCAACAACTATTTTTGTGTATCAGGAACTGATATCTGCTTAGAGCATTATTAACTTGAGACAAGGACACTGGGAAAAAGCGGTTGATGGAATTTTGAGTTCCCACAGCCTTTTCTCTACATACATACTATGCATAAATATGTCCCTAAATACCTGAAGTCCATGTCTGTAGACTTAGAGTAGAATTAGCAAAGTAACTCAGGCTTAACTTTTTGAGACAATATTCTTAAATACACACATAATAAAGACATACACACATATAAAAATATACACCATAGTGAGTATGTATAATAATATATATTTTTCTGTGATGAAAGGGAATGTAAATCATACTTTATTCTTAAAAGTTTGCTTTCTGAGCTGGGCGTGGTGGTTCATGCCTGTAATTCCAGCACTTTGGGAGGCCGAGGCGAGAGAATTGCCTGAGCTCAGGAGTTTGAGAGCCATCTGGGTAACTTAGCGAGATCTCGTCTCTACAATGCATCAAAAAATTAGTTGGGCATGGTGGCACACACCTGTGTTTCCAGCTACTTAGAAGGCTAAGGCGGAAGGATCACCTGAGCCCAGCAGGCTGAGGCTGCAGTGGCAGTGATCATGCCACTGTATTCCAGCCTGGGCAACAGAGTGAGACTCCAACTCAAAAAAAAAGTTTGGCTTCTGTTACATTCTTAACATAAATGAACTCCTATCATTTCTTGTATATCTCTTGTATCAGAAAATATAGATGGGAGAAAACCAAGGCCTTCCCCTAGATTCATGAGGAACACAAAGTTTATTGTACTTAATGCTGTTGTACTTTCTCCTGTTGCTTTCTGGCCTCACTAAGAACTGCATCAACAGAAGGAGGTACAGGCTGCAGTATGAGATATTCAAGTCAGGTCTAAAGAAGAATAGTTCAATGGATTCTTATTTAGTGGTGCCCAAACAATGCAGTGATTATGAAGAGTCCCTCCAGAAATTTGTGATTACATATGCAGCAGCTGTGTGGATGTCAAGAGCAAAAAGCAGACAATTTTTAAACAGTCACTCTTACCATCTTTTAGAAAGGCTCATGCTCACTAAGAAGCTCTTCACATTAGTTTGTCCATAAATATCACTGCACAGTTCCATCTGAACTTTCACATTGACCTCAACTCAAACCCTCAGTCAATTAAGTCAACTAGAACAGTAATTATAACCCTGGTTGTTATTGTTATTGTTCTTCCTCTTCGGGATAAAGGTTTTTTTCTTAAAGTTTATTTTCTTTCTTTTGGAGTTGGAGTCTCACTCTGTCACCTAGGCTGGAGAACAGTGTCACCATCCAGGCTTTCTGGGCTCAGGAGATTCTTCCACCTCAGCCTCCAGAGTAGCTGGGACTACAGGCGTGTGCCACCAGCTCCGGCAAATTTTAATTTTTTTTTTTTAGAGAGAAAGTCTTGCTACGCGCTATGTTACCCAGGCTGGTCTTGAACTGCTTGGTTAAAGCAATCCTCCTGTCTTGGCCTCCTTAAGAGCCGGAATCACAGGTGTGAGACACTGTGCCCAGTCTTTTTTTTTTTTTGAGATAAGATCTCACTATGTTGCCCAGGTTGGTCTTGAACTCCTGCACTCAAGCAATCCTTCTGCCTCAACCTCCCAAAGTGCTGGGATTACAGGAGTGAGCCACAACGCCCTGCCAGTGCTTTTTATTTTTCACTTGGAACCCAGAACACCTACTACTTCAGGCCCGAAACTCAAGGCTGTTGCCTTCAGTTCTATGCATCAAGCCAGCAAAAGATCCAGGATCATCAAGGAAAAGATGGCCTAAAACATCCAGGAAAATATTTCCCCAAAAGCCTTCCTTCTTGCGAGGTCAGGAAGGGTGCAGAATTTTGGGACCAAGTATCACGTTTGGTTTCCTCACTCCCCAAACCACAGACCTGTGGGGTGAGAGAAAGAGGGGCAGGGAAAGGATGAATGGGCCATGGTACCGGCCCAGTGTGGAGATGTAGTTCCTCTCTAAGAGTCACTTCCCACCCCTATGAGCAGTGTAACCTGGGGTGGGTTACTTAGCGTCTCCTACACCTAGTCACTAATTAGGGGTCACTTGTCTTCCTCGCGGGAACGTCGCAAAGCTCCAATTTTTTAAAATGTGGGTAAACGTCTTAGCTAAGCCCGTAGCCCAGTAAGCCCTTGATAAACAGTAGTTATTTTTAAATGGTGATTATTGCCATTGTCATTATTGTTTGGTATTTGTCATCACCACCGCCACTACCCTCCCGTCCGCTTTACGTCTCCACCGGAATCCCCGCCTTCCAGCCTGGCAGCTCTCGGCCCCGGTGACTCATTTATTTCCCGGACAGCCTTCTAGGCCACACTTTCCTCTCTCGAGTAGCTACTTCTCAGAAGGCAGGAAATCCCTTTTGGAAACCCCTCCGCTCTTTAACCCAACCTCCCGTTCCCGAGTCCAAATTAAAACTCCGGGACTCGCGCCCCAGAACAGAGCCCGGCTCCGCGGGCTTCACGGTCACCCTTGCACGCGCGCGGGCGCCCTCCCCGCCCGCCACTGCCCCCTGGAGGACGAGGGCAGGCGCGCCCTGGGCCTGGGGTTCAAGGGCTCCCACTGCTGGGCAGCACCCCGCGGTCCCCGCCCTGAGCCGGCTGCCGCCCGCGCGCCCGCCCCGCTCCCTCCCTTCTTTCTGTCCCGCCACATCTTCCTCTGCCTTCCACCCGGGGACCATGTCGAGGCTCAGCTGGGGGTACGGCGAGCACAACGGTGAGCGCCTTCCTGCTCGGAGGGGGGCTGTGCGCAGGGGCGGTCGCGGGGGGTGGGCGGGGGGTGATGGAAGGGCGGACCTGGCCGGATCCCTGGCACCCGAGGGTCGCACGCTGCTGATCTCTGACTTGCCAGAAACTTTTCGGTTCCTTTTTGAACGGAGCAGCGCTCCCTGAAGCCCGATGCAGGAAGCGGAGGGCAGGCTTGGTCATGTGGAGACCGGGAAAGCGTCTTCTGCGGGGTGTTAGTCGTGTTGGTTTGTGAGTATTGGTTTGTGTTCGCTCTATCAGGATTTCCCAGACTCCCAGATCTTCATATATGTTCTTTTACCTTTATTTGAAAAGCCAAGGGCTTTACTTCGTAACAACCACTTGTCAGTTTAAAGCTTGGAGATTAGCAGTCTGATGACATACTTCAAGAAATAAGGGCAGATTCCTTTGGTCAAAGCTCATTTTTCACGTAGGAGAAACAAATCGTGGAAAAATCTCTGAAAATATATGCAAGAAATCTTAATATCCGTTGTGACACTGAAGGCTAAGTTGCCTCCTTGGCAAACAAATACTGCAAGTTTCTTAATAGCTGTTACTGTAAAATATGCCCACAGCAGTTTGTGGTTGGTTGACTGCTACTGTTGACTTTAGCAAGGCTTTTTCTTCTTTGGTAGTGAAGTTACGTTTTGGGTTACGTTTCCACTCTTTTCTGCCTCTCTTTTCACCTGTAGAGGCTGAGGATTAGTAAAGGATTACTGAATTTATAAGACACAGATAAAAATTTACTGATTGGAGAGATACAATAATAAGACGTATATTTGTCTTCGTATATATCCTAAGTTATCAAAAGTATACCATTTATCTTGTTTTTACGTTAAACTGAGCTGATTGCTTCGAATACTGAGTATTTAAAATAATTGCAGAGTGGTACCAAGAAAGCCTTATAGTGAATGACTGCCAAAATTAGGGTGTGCTAGCTTGATTTAGCTATTCCTCAATGTACACATTTCAAAACCCCATGTTGTACCACAAATGCATAGAATTTTTGTTAACTTAAAATGTAAATTAATAAGAAGAAGAAAAATTCAAGGCTGTGACTAACACTTTCCTTCTATGAGGATGCAAATTATTGAACAGTACTGTGTACTCAAAATTTATAAAATATTTACTTTCATAAACTAATAGGAAAGAAAAATTTCATTTCTTTTTTGAGAAACAGAGTCTCCTGCCACCTAGGCTGTAATGCAGTGGCACGATGATAGCTCACTATAGCCTGAAACTTCTGGCCTCAAGGGATCTTCCCACCTTAGCCTCCTGAGTAGCTGGAACTACAGGTGCCTGCCACTATACCCTACTGATTTTTTTTTTTGGTAGACATGAGGGTCTTGCTATATTGCCCAGGCTGGTCTCGAACTCTTAGCCTCAAGCAATCTCTTTTCTGCCTTGGCCTCCCAAAGAGCTGGGGTTGTAGGCATGAGCTGTTGCCTCCAGCCAAGTTCCCTTTCTAATTGTAGCCTGTTCAAAGTTATTAACATGCTACTTTAAAAAGGCATCAGATGAAATTTAAAACTTTAATAATGAAATCTGTAATGTAGGCAGATTTCATTTTGATTGAGGCCATAATTATACTCTTACATTTTGCTAATTTCCGAGTTACGTTTAGAGAGAAAAAAACCCAAGAAATAAATTTCATTTCCATTTCTGCTGAAATCATTCTTATTTATAAGTCCCCTCACAGTAGCTGGGGAAAAGGGTATTTCAATCAGTTGGTTTTGATTACTTTGTACTAGATTAGAAATTATTGGCTCCAATGATACTCATAATTAAAAAAATACTTCCTAAAAAATCATTAACAAGGAATGATTGTGTGTTTCTGTTAGGAATTGCAGAGCAGTACCCTTCTTTAGATTGCAGTCACTCTCTGAGCACCACACCTTTAAGCAAATCAACTTGGACAAAATTCTCTTGGAAATGTGTTGTAAACTGACCAGGAAACTTTTGTTGCTTTTTTTTTTTTTTTTTTTCCTGCTTGGACCTTGGCAAAACCCATGACTTAACAGATAAAAGGAAACCTCAACTGGAAATAACAGCACAGATAAAATGGAACCTCAAGAGGTGAAGCCCTGAAAGGAACATCACTTTCACAAACAACTTATAATGCCTCCTACAACCTTTGATCATTTTTACTGGTTTAGCTTAAGGAATATGACATCACTGAAAAATGTGTATCACTGTGGATACTTAAAAGTTCCTGAATCAATTGAAGAGCCACCATGTGACTCTACTTAAGAATTATATCACACATTACTAAGTTGCATGCTTTCATGACATCAATGCAATTTAATATGTGTGATATCTTAAAGAAAAATGAAATAAAAAGAACTATGTTTAAAAAGACTTAAAGTTGGATGCTTTGTAAATTTTTTTAGAGGGCTTTTTTAAGAGATGGGGAAATGAAATGTCTGTAGTGTTTAATTAATAATATTGGATATTTGATAACAAGTATTATTATTTTTATTTTATTATGGTTTGGCTCTTCAAAATAATTCTAATTATAAAGGACTGGAAGTAGGAGAGTGATGGAATTAGGAAGAGAAAGAAGCTCTTTCCTGATTGGAACAATGTCAACAACATGTTGTGACACATATTGCATATTTGAAATCTAATTCTTTTTTAGATTAACTCTTACTTGGTGGCAGTGAAGTAGAAGACTTTTTCCACATTAAAAAAGGTCTGTGTTGTAGACAGAAAGAGTACTAAGAAAGGTAGAGTAAGTGAAAGTATTTCATAAATAAGGCCTTTTGTATAATACTTTTTAAGTAAGAACTTGATGCTCAGGTTGCTTTGAAGTCAAAGTGTTAGATTGTCTAGAGGAAGACTATTAAGTTGAGTGTGTGGTTACATAGATATTTGATGACCTTTTGTACTGCAAAGATATGTGAAAGAAAGAAGGTATGTATGTATTCTCCTTTGCAAAAATGAGGAGTAATAAGAAGCATTAGATTTAGACATTGACGTTGTTATGATATGGTGCGTTACTTTAAATCTCACTCCAAAGTTTATCATATAGAAATGTTTGTTGTTGTTAGGAATACACGTTAAATTAATGTCATACTGTGTTGTTGTTGCTGTTGCTGTTTTGTTGTTGTTTTGTTTTTTAGAGAAAAAGTGGTTATCAAGGTAGGGAAAAGCTTAGTCAGTAGCCTAGTGCCCTACTCACTTGATGTTAGCTGTATACATTTCAGGCATAGCAGAGAGAAGAAAATAAGAACCCCTAACCTATGCAATGACTCACATCTGTAGAATGACTTGGAGCTTACGTGAAGCTGCAACCTCGTTGTTGATTTTGAGAGGCAAAACTTCAAATAAAATCTTCCAGAGAAATGAGAAAGATAGACACGGGAACTGTCAGTTGATTGGCTCATGTCAATTTACCTGATGTGTTTGATTTGTGAACTTGGTGCAATTTTGATTTTTGAATAGAGGGCCAGGATGACAAATGTCTATTTTGTTGGAATTCAAGTATAATATTGGCAAAATAACCACAGAAGTGTTCCTCTGAAGTGTAGAAATAGAGAAATAAATTACAACGTGACTCTACTGTGATCAGTAACAATATTGCATTTCCTGACATGTTGCAGCCATTTTGTTTGGGTTAGCCTATGTGAAAAATTTATATATTTCCTTGATATGCGTGTTGTGCATCACAGGTAATTGAGCTGAGTCCTGGGCGACACCAGAAAATACCGGTGAGTGATAGAAGAAAGAATAAAGAAATAGGCACAACATCTTGAAGAATGACCCCCTTTCTTTGCTACACAGCTTTCTCAGATTCTTTGATTCTCCCAGCCTCACAAACTTGACCTCTGGAGCAACCACAGCTCATTCTTGGAGTTGAGACTGAATCTCATTGTTTTCAGTGGTGAATTGTGTTATTGTTTTTAGTTTGGTAGAAGGGTACCTTTGGAGAGTACTTTACAAAGTTTACATGCTCTTTTGTCTATAAGGATTAATTTAATTCTGAAACTGACTTGAGACAAACCAGGAGTTTCCAGATATGACACGTTACGATCAGTAGCGTGTGCAGTTTTCCTTAAATGAAGGTCTTATTCCTATCTGGATCACAATGAAATTACCAATGAAATTGTATTTGCCTATAATAAAACTAGTTTTGTAAAAAAAAAATTTTTTTGATATCAAAGTCCTGAAGATGAGAATCTCAGTTTATTAACATTTATTTTTTATTCAGTCTCAAGCACAGTACATGATACTCAATGAATGTTTGTTGAATGAAAGAAGTTATTTAGTCCATTTCTATTGGTCCTATATATTTAAGGTCCTGTTCATTGGAATGAATTTTTCCCCATTGCTGATGGGGATCAGCAATCTCCGATTGAAATTAAAACCAAAGAAGTGAAGTATGACTCTTCTCTCCGACCTCTTATTATCAAGTATGACCCAAGCTCAGCTAAAATCATTAGCAATAGTGGCCATTCATTCAACGTTGACTTTGATGACACAGAGGACAAATCAGGTTGGCTTTTTCTTACTTTTTTGGTTGTGGGGGTTTGGATGAATAGACTACACTCTCTTATCTTTCATATTGAATTTTTGCTAGACCTAGAATTTGCCAAACTAAAGAATATATTTTTGTCATGTGAATTAAGATATCCTGTTATATATGTGGACCTTCAGATGATGTTATCTTAAAATAATACAAAGGAAAATTTAAAAGAGTATGTTGCATGATGATTTAAAATTGACCACAACTTGTTATTATAACTTCACTTACCATATATTATTATAATAATATTAAAATTTAATAGTATTTTATAAATCAAGATTTGTTTCTGCAAAGTTTTGCTCATGATTGCTTTAACATTACCTGAAAACATAATAATGCTATTTAGCACATGGTTTAAGAGGAAAAGATTAGTTTTAAAAAATATTTTATTCTTTTTTGTGTGTGTGTGATGGAGTCTCACTCCATCGCTCAGGCTGGAGTGCAGTCAACCAGCGTCAACCTACTGGGCTCAGCCTATCCTTTCACCTCAGCCTTCCAAGTAGCCGGAACTACATGCATGTGCTACCATACCCGCCTAGTTTTTCTTTTTTATTGTAGAGAGGAGGTCTCACCAAGTTGCCCAGGCTGTTCTCGAACCTGTGGGCTCAGGTTATCCTCTCACCTCGGCCTCCCAGATTGCTGGGATTACAGACTTGAGCCACTGCGCCTGACCTTATTCTCTTATTCTCACTGCAAAAGTAATGCACATTCACAGTAAATAAAGCAATACATAAAGAGAGGATAAAAATTAACAAGTCTTTTTTGTCCTACAGTCTCTTCTGAAGTAACCACTGCTATATTCTTTTATAATAGTGCAATGCTTAGTCATGCATATATATATACATGCATCATGTTTGTTTTGCATTTTCTTTTTAAACATAAATTTAGAATAATGTTTATATGATTCGGAGTTTTTATTTCATTTAAAAGTATTTCATAGATATCTTTCCAGGTTAAAATATATAGAGCTAACTCTCTTATTTGAAAAGCTGAATTGTATCAGCTATACTTGTATTATAGTTTATGTACCCTTCTCCTAACAATGGACCTTTAATTTGAGAACAGTAGAAATTATTTTTAAAAACTACTCGAAACACCTATTTATTGTGTGTTCCTTAGTAATATTTTTTCTAGAATTTGTAATAAAAGTTTTGTTTGATTTGTTTATGAGTTAGTTATCTTTTATACTGTGAATAAATAATGGACCCACCAAATCAAACTTTAGTTTATTTGTTAACTTATTAGTTAAATGAAGAAAAAGACATTTTTTTAAAGCGAACATTTAATCCATCTTCAAGCATACCTACTGCCCAAATATAGATTCTAACCAAGGTATCATGTTTAAGAGTAAGATGAAAGAAAAGATTAGAGGAAATCCTACTTTGAAGCACTTTTTAAGGCTTCTGACAAATCATTTTTACTTTTAACCTAAGATTAGAAGGATGTTGTATTTGTTCTCTTAATGAAAAAATATCAATTTTAAAAATTCTTAACTGGAAGAAAGTTTTCATTTATTCATTAAGGTCAGGTTTAGTTTAGTAATAATATCCTGTATTTATGTACAGCTTGATTGTTAGCAAAAATCATAAATCCACACTAATTTCTTTTTCATATTTGCCAAATTCATAAGAGTGATGCATTTTCATCAAAGCATTGTAAAAAATACATAAAGAAAAATTAATGTATAATATTTTCAACTGTTTTAGTGGACCAGAGGGGAAGGACCTGATTTTTTATATTTATTCAGTTGTATTTCCTTCAAGCCCTCAGTGCTGTAATTCTGTGTTACAGATATAGTTTAACGTAATTGTTATATTGTAAAAGTGGTCCAAGGAGTCTAAATACAAAGTTTATACCACCCATAATTGTAGTTTGATACTGTTTATAATATCTCAAACATAAAAACAGTGAGGTTACCCATTCCTCATTTTAAAATGAGAAATGACTAGATTGTACTTTATCTAAAACTTTCAAGTCTTTTTTTTATAAAGACACCTTTAGGGGTAAAAAGTTCCTACTCTAATTTGTTCTATGGCAGTCCATGTTTTTCTCTTCCTCTTTTTCTCTTTTCCTGTCATCTCTCCTCTACCTTGGGTTAATCAGCGAAATCAGTTTGTGTTTCCAGATTTGACGCTTTGTGATCAGTAGTGTGTGCAGTTTCCCTTAAATGAAGGTCTTATTCCTAGCTGGATCACAATGAAATTACCAGGATTAATTGAAAATGCCCATAAAATACTCTGTACTCCTTTGAGACAGAAGCTATGTAGATATGGGTCATGATTCTTATTCCTTTTTTCTCAAGATAAACCAAAAAAGATTGTTTCATGGTGATTTTGGGGTTAAATCAATTAAAAAGTAGAAACCATCATTGTTAAACAAAACAAGTTTTTGCTGATTTTTTATTTTTATTTTTGGTAAACTATTAAAAAAACAAGGTTTGGGGGGGGTAACAAATCACATTAATTTGAATAAAAGTTTCCATTTTGTAAAGAAGCTGTTCTAGGCTAGACTTAACTCTGAATCCCACCAGTTAATAAACCACAGATATACTGCTGGTACTTGGGGGGCTTGTTTGGCTGGGCATATCCATCCCTCATAGTTAATCTTTGGGGAACTGTCTTTCAGAAATTTAATAGTCCTTCAACAAAACAGCAGGTGAATGTGAAATTCTTTAGAAAGAATTTCTATTGGCTGAAGTATACAGGGGAAATAGTAATCTGATAAGCAAAGACAAGGGGTGTTCTCACCCCAGCACCTGGTCTTTCTGGATTTCAGTCTCATCTCTTTGAGAACCTCACCTGACTGGCCCCGCCATCCTTAATGTGGCTCCCAGAGCGTCCTGGGCTTGTCCTATCCCAAAACTTTCTGCACTGTGTTGTAACTGCCTGTTGACTTTCTCTGTCTTTCCACTAAGCTAAGGCCTATGAGCAACAACTGTGTCTTACTCATCTACCTAGCATGGTGTCTGGCACATAGTAAGTACTCAATAAATATATGTTTAAGTCACCAAAAAAAAAAAAAGTGGTGTTTCTTATATGATAGAAGGCCATGAAATAGCATTAGGGTACATTAGCTATGTAGATCAAGTCCCAATAAAATTACAGAGATCAATTAATTCAGTTAATATTTACCATTTAATACCCAAATAGTTTAAACGTTTACTATTAATTTTTGTTACTGAGTCGGGCTCTCACTCTTTTGTCCAGGCTGGAGTGCAGTAGCATGATAATGATTCACTGCATCCTCTATCTCCTGGGCTCAGGTGATCTTCTGCTTCAGTCTCCCAAATAGCTGGGACTATAGGTGTGATACCATGCTCGGCTAATTTTTTTGAGTTTTTGTAGAGACGAAGTCTTACTATGTTGTTCAGATCTTGAACTCCTGGGCTAAATTATTCTCCCACCTTAGCCTCCCCAAAATGCTGAAATTACAGTTGTAAGCCACCATGCCAGCCTGAAACTTTAATTTTTAAAACTAATACCAATTTTTGTATTTAGTAAATGAGATAATTCCTGGCATGTGGCAAGCACTCAATAACTATTAACAGCAACAACAACAACAACTACTACTACTACTACTACTACTACTAATGATCTGCTGGGCGAGGTGGCTCAGGCCTATAATCCCAGCACTTTGGGAGGCTGAGGTGGGAGGATTGCCTGTGTCCAGGGGTTTGAGACCAACCTGGGCAACTTGGCGAGACTTGTCTCTACAATAAATCAAAGAATTAGCCAGGTGTGGTGGTGTGTGCCTGTGGTTCCAGCTACTTGGAAGACTGAGGTGGAAGGATCTCCTGAGCCCAGCAGGTCGAGGCTGCAGTGGCCATGAGTGTGCCACTCCACTCCAACCTGGGCAACAGTGTGAGACTCTGACTCAAAAAAAAAAAAAGGATAATCATCATCATCATCATCACCCATGCTCTTTTTGTGGATGAGATATGTATGCTGAAATTTTAAAAGAAGTTAAAAGGAAGGAAGTTGTCTTCTTTCTAAGAAAGTCCTGCTAGAAATAACAGTACCTTGATGAAGTCAATGATTGTTCTTTAATTTTCACCTTAGAAATTGCCAGTTTCTCAGTTATTATCTTACTGTTTAGTTCTAGGTAACTGCCTAAAGTCAACCAAATTCACAAGATTTAAAGTTATTTATTTTAAAAAATCCCAACAAATAGAAAAATATAGCAGAGGTGGGCATACCTTAGATGTATAATTCTCCCCAAACCAAAATACCCAGGAAAATGAATCAGTAATCTATGTTATGTATTATAGGCTGGGCATGTTGTCTCAAACCTGTAATCCTAGCACTTTGGGAGGCTGAAGTGAGGGGATTGCCTCAGCCCACAGGTTCAAGAACAGCCTCGGCAACTTGGGGAGTCCTCATCTCTACAATTAAAAAAAAAAAAAATTAGCCAGGCATGGTAGCACGCGCCTGTAGTTCTGGATACTTGGAAAGCTGAGGAGGAAGGATCTCCTGAGCCCAGCAGGTTGCCACTGGGGTGGCCGTGAGCATGCCACTGCACTCCAGCCTGGGTGACAGAGTGAGACTCCAACTCAGAACAAACAAACAAAAATTTTATATTATAAAACTTTATTGTAATGAAGTTTTAGTCCTTTACTAGACTAAGTTTCTTTAGAATAAGGATAGCCTAGGTCAGCATGGCATATTTAGCATTGAATAGTTGCTGGTCCATAGTAAGCTCTTAATAATTGTTGAGTGAGCAGAGAGTAGCTTGGAATGTATAAGATCTGAGCAAAAGAAGCCAGATTTAATGAAGCCTCTCCTGGCTTGAAAAGAATGTAAAGTCCCAGTGACTGGGAACATCCATGTCCTTTGGTTAATCTCTCTCTCACTCAGTATGATCCAGGCAGACTTGTGCACTTGGCACTTCTTTCCCTAGATTCTAAGCATATTGCAGATGTGCTGTTCATTTAGCTTTACTTCAGAGAACCAGTTTACCATACAGAGATTAAGCTAGGACTTTCATCAGGTTCACTAGTCTAGTTCACTACTCTACTAATTTGTGGTGATTCCCAGGTAACTTCAGGAGCAACTGTGCAAACTAAAGTTTTAGAGTACTTTTACAGGTGGGGTCTTTTATTTTATCTTAGTGATATTAATTGATCCAGGTAGGTCCTAGGTACTGGAGATACGAGGACCAAGACAGTTTCTCCCTTAAAGGATTTTGTAACCTCATGGTATGGACAGTACATGCATGAGCAAACAAATGTGATGGTTTTTAAACTGATGTCTTTTTCTGATCTTGTTGCCAGCTTGCTTATTATTAAAGGCAACTGCCTGCATGATAGTTTGGGAAAATGACTCTGGATAGCAAATTACCTACAACTTTTTAAAAATCAAATTCAATAGAGAAACATACATTTAAAGTTTCCCAATAGGTTGGTCATTGCAGCATATTGCCAACGACACAGACCCTTTTACTAATATATTACATTTTTCCTAAACTGTTATAGCATCTAACTCTAGTTACTTAATCTCTGCAGACCTTTTACATTAGTGTGTATTATTTGTAATAGATTTTTTAAAAAAATATTTTAATTTATTATTATTATTTTTTTGAGTTAGAGTGGAGTGCAATGGCATGCTCATGGCCACCGCAGCCTCGACCTGTTGGGCTCAGGTGATTCCACTTCAACCTTCCAAGTAGCTAGAACTATAGGCACATACTACCATGCCCGTATTATTTTTTTTACTTATTGTGGAGATGAGGTATCACCAAGTTGCCCAGGCTAGTCTTGAACCCCTGAGTTTAGGCAATCTTCTTGCCTCAGCCTCCCAAAGTGCTGGGATTATAGGTTTGAGCCACTGCGCCTGGCCAAAACAATATTTTATTATTATTTATTTATTTTTGAGTTGCCCAGGCTGGAGTGCAGTGGCACACTCACTGCCACTCTAGCATCGACCTGCTGGGCTCCGACAATCCTTCTGCCTCAGCCTTCCAAATAGCTGAAACGACAGGCAAGCACTACCACACCAAGCTAATTTTTGATGAAAGTTGCCTGGGATAGTCTCGAACCCGTGGGCTCAGGCAATCCACTCACCTCGGCCTCCCAAAGTGCTGGGATTACAGGCTGAGTCACCAAGTCCAGCCAAAACAATATTTTAAATGAAAGAATAAATGGACTGTATATGCCAAATGTGATTTTGTTTTTAAACATGATATGAAGACCATAATATTGATTTACTTATCTAGACTGGAAAGTAAGATGAATTATTCGACACTTAAAAACAACAAATTATTCTCATTAAAACTAATTTCTGGCCGGTCACAGTGGCTCACACCTATAATCCCAGCATTTGGGAGGCAGAGGTGAGAGAATTGCCTGAGACCTGGGGTTTGAGACCAGCCTGGGCCACTTGGCAAGACCGCGTCTCTACAATAAATAAAAAAATTAGCCAGGCGTGGTGGCGCGCACCTATGGTTCTGCTACTTGAAAGGCTGAAGCGGAAGGATCGCCTGAGCCCAGCAGGTCGAGGCTGTGGTGGCCGTGAGTGTGCCACCACTCTCTTGGAACAGTCCTCTTCCAAAGAAACACGGGGTGAGGAAAAGTGAGTCCCTAACATTGTCTCTTATTTTTGGTATCGCTTTCTTTCTCCAGAGCCAACTAGCTTGCATCTTCTCCCAAAATCAATTCCTCATCGATTACTCAAGATTTCTAATCTGCTTTTTATCTGTGAAGGAGTAACTCTGTGGTTCAGCTCAGGTTTTATTATGCAACAGCAAGGAAAAAAAAGACAATAGAACTATTGATTTCTCTTCATTTGGAATGCCAGTTCATCTGTAACTTGTACAGATTATGTAATGTATATACAGACTATGGTATCACTTATGGAAAAGTGCCTTTAAATTAACTTACCTGTGAATCATCTTGAAACTGTTTGTTTAAAGACAAATCAAATACTGTATTCATTTACTCTTCAAATGTTTATTGTGCATCTCCTCTGCTAGGTAATGGTGACAGCAGGAACCCAAACGGACAGTCTCTGCCCTCATGACCATTGTCCAGTGGGAGAAGAAACAGTAAAATTATTCTGTTCTTAATAGTAACGGAAGAGCAAGCCCTGGAGTCTGATCTAAGTGACTCTCTCTTCTCTCTTATTTTTCAGAGCACTTTGGAAATAGCTATCTTTATTGTAAAGCAGTATAGATCCTAATGAATCTAAAGTCTACCTTAACCATTCAACCTTTCAAAAAATGTTTAGTGCATATATTCAGTTTTTCCTTGGCAGTTTTAAGAATTGTGGAAGTTAAGGATCATCCAGTTCAATCTTCTAATTAAAAATAGGCAAAAAGATAAACACAAATATAGAAAAAGAAACTAAAGCCCAGAGAGACTTAAATGAGTTTTTAAAGACTGCATAGTTTTGTGGCTAAGCAGGGACTGTTTCCAGATCTACTGATTCCAGCTACCACACCAACTCTTTATTTTTTTTCTTTTTAACTTTAAAAAATTTTTTGTAGGCAGTGTCTCACTATGTCCATACTGGTTTCAAACCCCTAGCTTCAAGTGATCCTCCCCTTCTTGGGCTCCCAAAGTGCTCGGGTTACAGGCATGAGCCACTGAGTCCAGCCTGCACTTACTCTTAAGCATTGATGTTCAACTTCACCCAAGTTAAAATGAGTAAGGAAGAAATGAGTTCAGCTGTACCGGTCAATACAGATGGCATCTGGGTCATTTCCTCTCCTAAGTATAACTCAAAGAGAGGTGTGCCTTAGGCAAATGTATTTTCTCACCCCCTCCCTTTTTTGCTGTGTATAAAAAATTGCATGTAAAAATTTTTAACATCTTTTGCTTCTTGTGTAAGGCAGGCCATTCTTGATAAATTTTGCAACTGTGTTTATATTTAAAACAAACTGTTGTTAAGGCTGTACCTCCCCAATTTAACACCTAATTCTACCAATGTTATGGAAATTTAGTGATGCTCTCAGTGTATTCAGCATCCAAAATGCTTCTTTATCTTCTCATATCCTTTAAACATGCCCAATAAAGATTAATTAGGAGGAGAAAGTTTAGGGGTATGCTTTCTATAGGAAGTTTTTCTATCTACTTAATATACGAAAATTTAATCTTTTTTTTTAAATTTGAGACAAGGTCTCACTCTGTCTCCCACGTTGGAGTGCAGTGGATAGATTCCATTCACTGCAGCCCTGACCTCCTGGCCTCAAGTGATCCTTCTGTCTCAGTCTCTAGAGTAGCTGTGACTACAGGTGCAACCAGCTAATATTTTCATTTTTTTGTCCAGACTTGTCTTGAACTCCTGGATTCAAGTGTTCGTCTTGCCTCAGCCTCCCAGAGTGCTAGGATTAAAGATGCAGGCCACTGTGCCTGGCCTATTGTAATAGTTTTAAAGATCATATTCACTGAGAGAAAAAACTAAAATTTGCTGTGCCAAAGTGACAATGATGAATTTTTTTAAAAAGTTAATTTGGTTCTGTATTTCACATTTCCCCAAGAATATAGAATTTAAGTATAATATATACTTTTCACAATTTTTCCAGTAATAATAACAATAAGAAGATAGTAATTATAAGTAAAATGTCCACCACGCTGCCTGTGTCAGGCAGTGGTAGGTGCTTTGTGTTCAATTTCAAGACAGCATTAGGAGAAGATCCCATTACTGTCTCCTGCATTTAGACGTGGAGGCTAAGGCTTAGAAGTTAGAGACTGTCCAAGGCCACGGGGTTAGTAAAAGAGAGCATGAGTGCGGGTCTTCTGATTGCTGAAGCCTTTGCCCTGACCATAATGCTGCAGCTCTACCAAGCTCAGACTGGACCTCTTTATATATCACTACCAATTTTAGAGAGACTGGCTTATTCTTAGTAAAACAGCAATTCCTTGCCTTTCAGAATTTTTTTTTTTTTTTTTAGGGAGACAGGTTGCCCAGACTGGTCTCAAACACTTGGGCTCAAGTGATCCTCCTGCCTCAGCCTCCCAAAGTGCTGGGATTACAGGCGTGAGCTACCGCACCAGGCCCTTATTTTTCCTACTTTCTAACCTGTATCTCTGTTGTGACTTCCCAGGTATTCCATAAAAACCTGTATAGTGGACTCTCTAACCTTTTTGAAATGTTTTGCTTTCACTGCACACATATCTAAAAGTAGTATCCTTTTCTGCTAACCCAATGACACATTTGTAAAAAGCTTCTTGGAGGATATGGATGTGTGGAGCAATTCAGGGAGATGTTGTGGGTTGGGCACCTTGTGTAAATATTTTTTTTCTTGCTAACGATTTAAAATATGTTGGTATTTAGTTCTGCGTGGGGGTCCTCTAACTGGAAGCTACAGGTTACGACAGTTTCATCTTCACTGGGGGTCCGCGGATGATCACGGCTCTGAGCACATGGTTGATGGAGTGAGATACGCCGCAGAGGTAAGCTATCAGGCATATCTTTGTGATCCATGGTTTTCCCATGTGGTGGGATTTAAAGGGTGCAAGGGACAACTCTCATAACCTTAAACAAATCCGGAGCCAATCAAGTATCAGTGTCTGAATATTGCTTTATTCATCCATTCGATAGTTTATCAATATGAGAGCTTCAAATGTTACCCTTCTAAGCCTTAAACCAACTCTGAGAGCTTAGGGTTATATGTCCCCATTTTTATAAATGAGTACATTAGATACTGGAGAGATTAAGTAATTTATCCAGCTAGGAAGCATCGAGACAGATTTAGACCCAGGTCTGTCTGATATCAAATTACAAATTCTTTCTAGGATATATATTATATCTCCTGAAAGGCCAGTGAGATGGGAGAGAAAGAGACATTTGTTTTAGGTCCAACTGTGTTCATATTTGATTCAGACACAAATCTCCACTATTATGGAAAGTCCACATTAAATTGGTGATAATAAATGGAAAGTTCTACTTAGGAAAAAAATATAGAGAGTAAGACAGGACCTAAACTCTGCATTATCACTACATGTACAGATATAAAATAGAATATCTGTTAATTATTCAGGTCATTGGTAAAGCATAACACAATAAGGCGTTCATTGACTTGTTTTTTACCCACATGGAAGTTACTCCTTTTTCCTTATAATTATTTTCATTAGTAATACTCTACTTTTTCTAATCCTCTGGTTAAAGAACAAAGCATAATATGCTTCAAGTTTTAATATGATTAAATATTGCTAACACCCAACTTTACCACGAGATGAAAGTGGATTATTCTATGACTCAACCAAAACTATTCAAGTGAAAAGTAAGTTGGCTTGTGAGTCGCCTAGGCAAGACAGCAATGTTCCCAGGCAAGTAGAGTTTTTCTTCGTGCATTTGTGGTTACTGAGCTGTGGAGTTTAGATGCCCCTTTATAACCCTGCTGTTATGGAAATCCAGCAAGCAAGACTGTTTTTGCCAATTTCATTCTTCCATTAACACATACACCTGCCCTTTGAGGCTGTCATCCAAAAATCTGTTTTGCCAACTAAATCACTTTTCTTTAAGGCCAAGTGCCTTAGGGTACGGAACCTGCTCTGTCCTTAGAGTAGAGGAAAACAGTGTATTTACCCAGTATTCTACTGTGGTGGACAAAATATGCCAAGAATGTTGAAAGTGGGACTCCTGAATCTGTATGGTGTCTCAGTCTAGATCATCTGCTAAATAGTTTTCATATTTGCTTTCTAAAGTTTTATGTTCTAAATGAAACATATTGTTCTCAATCTCAAAAGATAGGTTGTTGGCTGCTTTGGATCACTGGTCTCTCATTTTCCTTAGCAACTCAGGAAAATGGTCACATTGCTTTGGTGGTTATACCTTGTACTTTCGTAAACTTGAAAGCACTAAATGTTGTCAGAGAGGTTTACTGCCACTTTGGCAAGTAGTCTCCTGAAAAGGGCCCTCAAATCCTGTCATATGTCAGGAGCTCGGTGTCCTGACCTGCACATCAAGGGCCATCTTTGTAGATAAAGCCTTGTGATTAAGGCTTTGACTGAAATTTCATACTGTCCTTTAATATGCATTTAAGGCTGTTTCTTATTTCATTGGTTTATACATTTTATTTGTTCACTCACTCAGTAAGAACTCATTGAGAACCAACCACGTCCCCAGTCTTTGCACAGCTTACTCATATTTATCCTGGAAGGAGTGCTGGAAGGAATGGAGGGATGCCACATGTCTTAGTAACAGGCAGTGTCATCCAAACTTAGGGTCAGAGAAGGCTTCCCTATGGAAGAAGCCTTTAACTTGAAACCTGAAGGATGAAAGGGAGGGAACCAGGCCAAAGGGAGATTTAGCAGTGGTTTTGCATAAAATGGCGAGGACTTGGAAAGTTTCACATATTCGAACAACAGTATGGTTTGTGAGGTTTGAGCATGGAGAATAAAGGGAAGAGTTGTCAGAGACAGAGTTCGGGAGGCTGGGATGGGCCTAATCTTACTAAGGTAAGTCTTGGTAAGGATTATGGATGTGATTCTAAGCGCAATCGGTTTTGAATTTGGAAATAATCATATTTGCATTTCAAAAATATCATTCAAGCTACAGCTTGAGAATACATTGGGTTGAAGCAGGTGTGGCTAAGGGAGCTTTTGAGGAGGCTTTTGGGCAAAGTTCCAGGCAACAGATGATGGTGCAGGTGAAGGCCTGACTGGCAGTGGTGGCTTCAGTGGGATTTGTTGATTGATTGGGTTTGAGGATGAGTGGGGGCAGGAATCTCTGTTTCTGGCTCAAGATAGGAAGAGGTAAAAGAGAGAGGGTCAGGGTCAGGCCTCAGGTTTGGTGGAGTTGGAAAGGGAGACAATGAACAAATGAATAAATGATATGTGGAAAGTTCTTTGATGGACTAACACCATGAGATCTGGTCGAATGACTGAGTGCTTAGGAAAGGCCTGTGTGTGATGATACATGAATTGAGACTGAATGACAAGAAGAAAGTACTATGAGAAAATCTAGAGCGAGTTTTCCAGGAAGTGGGAGCAGCAAGGTCAAGTGCTGTAAGGCAGGAATAAGATTGACATGTTCAAGAAGATAAAGACATTGGTCTACGGAATTGGAATTAATAAGAAACGAAAAGTTGTGGGCTATTTCCCAGGCCAGGGCCACAACACATCAGGTGCTGTTGGGCATGTTGAACAGCCTGGAGCTTTTTTTAATGAAGTGAGAAGAAGACAATGGAAGATTTTGAGCGGGGGGGAATGGCATGTTCTGCTTTATATTTTCCAAATAATAATGTGTGGAGGGCAGGTTGTTGCTGGGCAAACATTGAAGCAGGGAGCCAAATGAAAAAGTTATGGAGGTTAAGTGAGCAATGACAGTAAATTAGACTGGGGGTTGTGATATGTTTGGGAGTAAAGTCTGTGGGGCTTGCTGATGGGAAGATTCGTGATTGAAGGAAAGAAAAGGAGGATTCTAGAGACACTCTTAAGGTTTTGGTGTGAGCAACCAGTAGGGTGGTGGGTGCCATTTCCTGAGATGTTGCAGGTTCTGAAAGGTTGCAGAGAGGAATACATTTGAGATACCTGTTAGACAGTCTAGACTGGTGTTCAAGTAGGCCATTGGAGAGAGGCCTGGAGTTTAAAGAAGAGGTCAGGGCTGGAGATGTAAGCACTTGGGAGTCACTTGCATTTGGTTTCAGGTTCAAAAGAACCTCTTTGTGCTCAGTTCTAGAAATGATTCTAAGGGGTTAATTAGTTTTTCCAGTCACTTTTGTGCTAAGTTCATGACTATCATCAGGTTGTGTTCCTTTATGAAATGAAAGGAAGAAAAAACCATTAAAAGCTGCAACTTATAAAAATTTAGTTTGGGGTCCAATATGATGATTTGTGACATTGTAGAGAGAGATTAAAGTGATCTAAATCATGAAAAATTTTATCCCAAAAGTTATGCGTCTACAAAAACTAGGCTAATCCTCTACTCTATGTTTGAAACTTTATCTGATAGCAGTTTATACAGAATATATAACAAGCATTGTAAATATGTAGTTAGTAGTGACACTATGATTTCAACATTCATGGCAGTTTTTTTGCATAGTATTTGGCAGCATATTTGACATATCACTAACATGTCGTTTATAACTACTAAAGTTAAATAATATTATTATTTGGAAATTATTTTCTGCTGGGTGCAGTGGCTCACTCCTGTAATCCCAGCACTTTGGGAGGCAGAGTTGAGAGAATTTCCTGAGCTCAGGGATTTGAGACCAGCCTGAACAACATGGCGAGACTTCGTCTCTACAATAAATAAAAAAATTAGCCAGACGTGGTGGTATGTGCCTGTGATTCCAGGTATTTGGAAGGCTGAGGCAGAAGGATCACCTGAGCTCAGCAGGTCGACGCTGTGGTGGTCATGAGCGTGCCACTGTACTCCAGCCTGGGTGACAGAGTGAGATGCTGACTCACAAACAAAAAACAAAAAAAAGCCACATTTTGTCCAGTAGGGAAGATTCTTTTTTCTATTTTTGCATTGACTACAACAACTTCTTGTCATTTGGTTCAAATCACTGCTGTTGTCATTGTTAGGAGATTTGAATTTGCTACTTTGTTTATAGAAGTTTTAATTCAAATATAAGTGCTAAGAAAAATGATATCAGTTCCTCTGGAAGATATTGCTGCTGGTTAAGCAAGGTGTGTGGGGGGGAGAAAGGCTTATTTAAAAGGAAAAAAAAGAAGAAAGTTTCAGTGTGGTGGCTCATGCCTGTAATCTCAAAACTTTGGGAGGCAAAGGCAAAAGGATTGCCTGATTCCAGGGGTTCAAGACCAGCCTAGGTAACTTGGCAAGACCTAGTCTTTACAATAAATCAAAAAAATTATCCACGTGTGGTGGCACATGCCTGTAGTTCCAGCTGCTTGAAAGGCTGAGCTGGAAGGATTGCCTCAGTCCAGCAGATCCAGGCTGGGTTAGCAGTGTTTGTGCCATTGCACTCCAGCCTAGACAACAGAGTGAGACTGACTCAAAAAAAAAAAAAAAAAAGATTTTCTTGATCTAGTTTCTCATCATTTTTTAACTAGCAGAAGGATGGTTATATAGAAGATATATATTCATCTATATTCATTTCTCTTTAGTTACACATTCATTTTCTAATTTGTTGTGATTGAGATCCTAAAGAAGTCATTTCACAACTTTCTCTCTTTGGTGTCATCTCTTACTAAGCGAACTGATGCATTGGCACAGAGCCACTTAAAACAACTTAAACACCCTTATCAGCCCTTCCCTGACAGTGGAGCGTCATCTATCTCATGTAAGCCAAATAAATTATGTTTCCTCACCCAGTGCTTTCAGGTTTCTATCCTCCCCCAACTCTCTCACACCAACTTGGAACATGACACCAAAGGAATTACTTTTATATTTTCTTTTCTTTTTTAAGACAGGGTTTCAGTCTGTCACCCAGGCTAGAGTTCAGTGGCATGATCATGGCTCACTGCAACCTCAAATTCCTGGGCTCAACAGACCCTCTGGCCTCAGCCTCTCAAGTAGCTAGGACTGACTATAGGTACATACCACCATGTGTGGCTAATATTTCTATTTAAAAAAATTTTTTTTGTAGAGATGGGGGTCTCACTTTGTTGCCCAGGCTGATCTCAAACTTCCAGCCTCAAGTGATCCTCACATCTTAGCCTCCCAAAGTCCTGGGATTACAAGTGCAAGCCACCATGACTAGTACTTTTATGTTTTCTGCTGGAGTATCCCATAGTCTTCCTTGATTGTGGATGGTGCACTGTTTTAAAGTTTTACAGTTGACTGTTTATGATCATTCTTATCTAGACAGAAATTCCCTCATATTAATTGCCTGTAAGATATAGAATTATATTTAAAAGATGGCATAAAATAATAATGTATTTGAATATACTAAAGTCTCTCATAACAATCCACTAGGAGGGCAATTTGGGCTTGAAGACCCCTCTAAATGTTTCCTCCCTGATGTGCCAAAAGGATTCATTACAAGATCTTATCTAAAATCAGTTTCTCATATCAAGTCTTTGGACAGCATGTCCTTGGCCTGAACTGTTTAGATCATAGCTAAATCTTTTGGGTCTGTCTCATTGCCCTTTGGCTTCTATCTCAGTTTATCCTTCTCTTAACCAGGACTGAAGACTCTTCAAAAGTGGTTTTCTGCTTTATTGTTATTCTGCAATCTTTCGCACTTAATGTGTTTTAGGTACTCCATTCGCCTGTAATGGTAGAACATTTAGGACACCTCTGGGTTTCGCATAAAGCTACTTGCTCGTGAATATAGTTGTGAAGTAAATGAAGTCTGTTTTCCAGATCCCAGGTCCCTTCCTTCCTTCCTTCCCTTCCCCCCCCCAGTAACACCAGCTGCCTCTCATTTTCTTACTCAGATACCTCTGGCTTCAGACCCTGAAGCCTCTTTTCCACCTGAAAGCTTGCTCTCAGCAAAGTATCTAAATATATTCACAGAACATAGTAAATGTATAAAAAATGATAAGCATTTGGACTGGGGGTTGGTGGTGATATGTTAATTAGCTTGATTAATCATGACACATTGTGTGTGTGTGTGTATAAATATTACATTGTACCCCCAAAATGTATACAATTGTGATTTTTTCAATTAAAAATAATCTTAATGAAAAGTATAAATAGTACTTAAAGTAAATCTTCAGAAGGTGAATTTTCATTTTCCCACCATAAAATATCTTCAACTACAGTGGTAAACACCTAACTGGGCAGTTTCAGGAGCTACTGTGCTATCCTTGGCAGCAGGATTATCCTTGAAATACTACTATGTAGGAGGTTGACTAGGCCCCTTCAGTGGACTCTGCTGCCAGCTGGGATCAGATCTGAGGCTGCTCTGTTGCAAATGCATCTGTGGAAGACACGGAGGAGCCCCGAGTTACCCAGAAGAGGTGGTTGGAGTTTGTCAGGGCTAGAGGGTCTGGGAAGATTGCTTGAGGCTTTCTAAGTAGTCTTCAATATAGTGCCCAGAGACTAGTTAAGTGACCATGATCCTTCACTGTTTGAACTTTAGTTTTTAGGCGAAAGTAATTAGGAAGATTCTGTCCAAGGTTCTTGAGAGGAATACATTATGCATGTGAATGTACTACACCAGCATATCTACATCTTATTTACCTTTGTGTTTTTCAAGATGTTTAACGAAACATTTGAATTATGCTGTGTATTTCCCTTTCAGCTCCATGTTGTTCACTGGAATTCAGACAAATACCCCAGCTTTGTGGAGGCAGCTCATGAACCAGATGGACTAGCTGTCTTGGGAGTATTTTTACAGGTGAGAATCCACTGATTTCGTTGTAAATGATCACCTTTGTTGGATAAAGAGTTTCAGTCATGAAGTACACATTCAAAAAGTTTTATTTTTTTAATTTTTAATTTAAAAAAATTTTTTAATTTTTTTTTGAGTTGGAGTCTCACTCTGTCGCCCAGACTGCAGTGCAGTGGCATGCTCCCGGCCACCGCAGCCTCCACCTGCTGGGCTCCCGCGATCCTTCTGCCTCAGCCTTCCGAGTAGCCGGAACTACAGGCGCACACTACCACACCCGGCTAATTTTTTATTTATTGTAGAGATGAGTTCTTGCCAAGTTGCCCAGGTGGATCTCGAATCGGTGGACTCAGGCAATCCACTCACTTCGGCCTCCCAAAGTGCTGAGATTACAGGCTGAGCCACCGAGCCTATTCTCACATTCAACAAGCTTTAATCATAAACTTGTTCTAACAAGCTTTAATCATAAACTTGTTCTAGTTGTAGTATTTTCCTTTTGAAATAATTATTTAAAAAATGGCAGGGCATGGTGGCTCACTCCTGTAGTCCTGGCATTTTGCGAGCCTGAGGTGAGAGGATTGCTTGAGGCTAGGAGTTCAAGACCAGCCTAGGAAACATAGTGAGACCCCCCCATTTCTACAAAAAGTAAAAAACAAATAAATAACAAGTTATACATTAGGAGCATTGTCTTATGAGTCTTCTTATTGTCCACTGATCACTTTTATGTGGATAACAGTAGCAGCATCAACAATAAGAAGAATAGCAGCAAAAATAACAACTGAGATCCTGAGAAGAAAAAGCTTATTCTGGGTTCTTCCTGATTATACACTATTTAGAAATACAGGGAAGATTAAAGTTTAAGCTCCTGATTCTTGAAGCAGTTGTCTGACCACAATGGCATGTTGTCCTAATGGACTGAAAAAAATTAATAAAATGTTTGTTGTATTTTTCTTTGTCTTATATTCACATGTGGTCAGACAAGTAGTCATCATACCTGGGGATGATTGGGCCTCTTAACTCCCACTGCCTCCGCATTCTTTTGTCTCACCACATACTCTGTATGTGATGTAATTTGTGGAACTGGAGCTGGGGAGCATGTGGCAAGGCAGAGAGTGCCATAGATGGCGGTAGTTCCTTGCCTTTGGCCACCAAGTGGTGGCAGCGAAACCAGGTGGGGCAAGAGACTACACTTAAATTCTATACGGTTTAAAACATTCAAGTACAGAACACTCCTAATAATGAAAAAAGAATCTATCTATGTACCTATCAATCGATAATATGAGGATTTTGCTTATGATGGCATCCTGTTGATTTGGGGCCTTGAGTAATTTTTAGGCTGCAAGTGGGAGATGTTTCCATCTAACATTTTGATGTCACCATAGTCAGTTTGGATCTGGAATCTGAATGTCATATCTGACTTAATAGTATTTGTTAGAGTTTCCTAAGCAAGTTTTCTCTCAAGTTAGCCTATAGCTTCAACATTCTTGAAGCTGAAAAAATATGAAGCTGTTACTACTAGTTTTGGAACCAAAGTGAAAATTCAGTACAGGAATCCAGTAATTTTATCTTGTTGTTTGGATTCTTCTAGCATGATAAAGCCAGCAGGTAAAAGAGAAGCTTTGTTATAGAACAATCACTGTATATTCTGTGCTGGCTAAGTTTAAAAAAAAAAATAGTGGATGAAATGGAGCGATTCAGACTTGATCTGCTCCAGTAACCATTTTTTTTAAATTTCATGTTTTTAGATTGGTGAACATAATTCCCAACTGCAAAAGATTACTGACATTTTGGATTCCATTAAAGAAAAGGTAAAAGGAATTATTGTTTGCTAATGATTAACATATTCCTTGTTCTCTCCTGAATTCTCTATCTCTTTTAAAGACTTAGACCTTAGACACAGAATATGCTGCCTGCTTTAAAGCAAGTTTGCAACATACTTGACCAAAAAAGCGGAAGTAACCTATTACCAATTATCTTTTGAAACTTATGAAAAGGTCTTAAATTACCTAAAATAATTACGTATAAATCTATATATGCATAATTAACTACTGGCATTGTTAAGCTTTTAATTTTAACATATCTTAAAAACCACATATTAAAAACAAATCTCACACTTCTTAAATCTTTATTTGATGTGCTACTTATCTAAAATTTTTAAGATGTAGATGCTTTTCTTTTGGATACTAAAGGAAGATACTCAATAATTCCATATTGTTTTATTGGATGTATTTTTTTGAGGTTTGTACAAACAATTCCACTGTAATTTGTAGGAATTCTATTTGTTCCACCAGGGTAAACAAACTCGATTCACAAATTTTGACCCATTATCTCTGCTTCCACCATCCTGGGACTACTGGACATATCCTGGTTCTCTTACAGTTCCACCTCTTCTTGAAAGTGTCACATGGATTGTTTTAAAACAACCTATAAACATCAGTTCTCAACAGGTATATAAACTCTTTCATGTTGATCTTGAATCAGAACAAACTGGGCTGAATCTTGTTTGTTAAATCCTGCCCTTAATTTCTGCTATATGAGTGTTATGAAGCCTGTATTTTCCCTTCATTAATGAGATGGGTGGTTGAACTAGTTGAGATGTACGTTTCTTTCTTATTTGACCTTCTATGATTAGATGATTTCTTTTCCACTTCTTAGAAAGGTAATGTACATGGCAACACTGATAAAGATGAAGCAACATTTTGAGCTCTATAATAGTTTGCTATTGGGTTTTTTTTTCTTTTTTTCTTTTTTTTTTTGGTTTGTTTGATCTGGGATATAAACAAGCCAGAATTCAAACAAGAAAATCAGGAGAAAGGCTACTCATAGAAGGCGACATGCTTCTTTCTGACCTCTGTCGCTATGTCTGCTTCTCCCACAAATTTCAAAGTGAACCTTGAGGACAGAGATAGCTATAGTATCCTAAGAAATGTATTCCTGCTAAGTGTAAGGAGGAGTTGCTTTGTACCTTTAAAATGTTGTGAAGAGGGCAGATATCATGTTAAGTCTTCTTATTACAATTAAAAAAGGAGAGAAAGAGGGAGAGGGTGAAGGAGGAGGGACAGGGGACGTTGTTGATCTTTGGCATTTATTAACAAAACTTTTGTAATGTTGACAGAAGGGCTTTTAAGCATTTACAGTGGCCACCTATGCTCTTCTTGTGAAGATATTTACTTACTCATTTTTCTGTTAAATGTTTATTGAGCTCCCATGGTAGGCTAAACAGTCTGTGAGATGCAGGATATTCAGTTTTAACTCTGCTTGGGGCTCTGAACCATGCAGCTGAGCAATCAGATAGGTGGCTGCTGTGTGTTCTGGGCTGTAGTGCTTCTTCATGGGTTTTGTTTTTGGTTTTGTTTTTTTATGTCATTTTTAAATTAGGTACTGCAGGATCTTAGCATGAAGTAGTCTAGTAATTTTTGCAGCTAATAAAAGTACTCCTGTTCTGCGTTTGCCCAGCCTCCATTTTATTCCTCACTTCCCCAGTCAGGCTAGAGCTGGTTCACCTTTACCAAGATCATGTGAGGCAGTCTTTCCCCTTGGGGTTTTGAACTCTTCTGTCTATCTGTTGGGCGTTTGTCCTTGCTGACCTTGTCTTTAGGATTAAGACAAACAATAACCTGGTGTATACTTAGTAAAACATTTTATAAAAGTATAAATAGAAATCCAGAACTTGAATTACATGAAAATTCTTGTGAATTTTTTCCATTATTGTATAATGAGAAAAATGACCTAGCACTGATTAAGTGGCCTTATTAAGGGATTTCATTTTTTCCCCTACCCGTGCTAAACTTTAGTTTATTTCTATACTTCTCTGTTAAATTTGTACTGATTAATATGAATAATTAATACGTTATAACATGAAGGTAGTTAATAAGGGGATTATGTTTTCTTTTGTATTTCAAGGATATCTTTATTCCTTAAAGCCACTTAGAAAATTGCTTTTGTGTTTTTTTCCCATTCCACAAGTGATTTGGAAGATAATATATCAAAATGTATACTTTAGTTCCTTAAAAAAGTATCAAGTTAACCTTATTGAAAATAACTCCCTGCAAATTTAGGAATTATAATGACCTAGCTGTGGATTTGCTGCTGTATCTCAATAAATTAATATTATTAATGTGGCTTTTCACTACTGTATCTCAATAATTTAATATTATTAATGTGGTTTTTATGCAGTAGAGTGTATAATAGCTGCATTTTAGAGCTCTAGTGTAATTACTAATTCACTTTGAAGCATCCCCTTAGATCTTTGATAGCAGGAAAACTATCATTGAGACATTTTTATTTTATTTTATTTTATTTTTTGAGTTGGAGTCTCACTCTGTCGCCCAGGCTGGAGTGCGGTGGCACGCTCACGGCCACCGCAACCTCAACCTGCTGGGCTCAGGCTATCCTTCTGTCTCAACCTTCCAAGTAGCTGGAACTACAGGTGCGCTACCATTCCCGTCTTTTTTTTATTTATTGTAAAGACGAGGTCTCACCAAGTTGCCCAGGCTGGTCCAGAACCCCTGAGCTCAGGCAATCCTCTTGCCTTGGTCTCCCAAAGTGCTAAAATTACAGGCTTAAGCCACCGGGCCTTGCCAGGTTTTCTTTTGTTTTTAAAGTCACTTAGCAACATTGTTTTTATTCATTTTCCAGTTCCATCATATAATGTCACTACCTATGAAGAATAAATCTTCCGTTTTAGTGAGTTGATGCTGGGGGTTTTTCTATTGCAATTTCTTGCCAAGTTACTGCTTGACCTAAGGGGCAAATCAGATGTTTTTCATTTTCTTTTTCTTGACTCAAATCCATTTTTCTCCCTCAGAGTCACTCACTAAGGACTAAATTCTTGATTTAGCTGCCATGCCAGTGAGCAGATAGATGTACAGTTTTCTGTTACTTTTGAGAACAGATGTGTCATTTTCCTTGGAAAGCTGGTTTTTTTTCTTTTTCTTTTTTTTTGAGTTGGAGTCTCACTCTGTCGCCCAGACTGGAGTGCAGTGGCCGCCCCCGGCCACCACAGCCTCGACCTGCTGGGCTCCGGCGATCCTTCCACCTCAGCATTCCAAGGAGATGGAACTATAGGCGTGCACTACCACACCCGGCTAATTTTTTGATTTATTGTAGAGATGAAGTCCCACCAAGTTGCCCAGGCGGGTCTCGAACCCGTGGGCTCAGCCATCCTCTCACCCCAGCCTCCCAAGGTGCGGGATTACTGGCTGAGCCACCAAGCCTGGCTGGAAAGTCTATGGGTTATCCTAAATTGGCTTGCTCATCTGTTGAAAGTCAATGTGCAGATGCCTGGCCTTGATTCTACTTTCCTTTTAAAAATAAATCCTCTTTTTTGTTTATTATGATATTATTTGCATGTAATAAAACTCATGAATTTTAAGTATGTGGTTGCTAATTTTATTAATAGTGATCAGATATAGCCATGCAACAACCATGAAAATCAAGGTATAGAAGATGGCCAAGGTTGCTTGAACTCAGAAGTTTGAGATCAGCCTGGGCAACAATGGTGAAACTTCACCTCTACCAAAAAAAAAAAAAATTAGTTGGGTGTGGTGGGGTGCGCCTATAGTCCCAAGTTTCTCAGGATGCTGAGGCGGAAGGATCACCTGGGTGACAGAATGAGACCTTGATTTAAAAATACACACACACACACACACACACACACACACACACACACAAGTATTTTTCTACATATAGAAGTAGAAAACCAAAAAAGTTTCTTTGTGCTCTTTTGCACATTTTCATCCCCCTTCCCACCATAGCCCCAGGCAACCAGTGACATGCTGTCACTAGAATTTTGCCTTTCCTAGAATTTTATTTAAATAAACCACATAGAACATAGATTTTTATATTTGACTACTTTTACTTAGCATAATGTTTTTAAGTTTTACCCATTTCCTTTTTTTTTACTAATATAATATTTCATGGTATGACTATGTCACATGAAAAATATATTTAGCAATTGATGGGCATTTGAGTTGCCTTTAATTTTTAGCTATTCTGAATAATAGCAATTTATATTTGAATATTAGAATACATATTTGAATATTCACATGCACAATTTTGTGTGGACATATTTTCATTTGTAATTTTACTTTGCATTTATCTGATGACTGATGATTTTGAACCTTTTTTCTTATGCTCATTGGCTATGCATGCCTTCTTTTGTTAAGTATCTGTTCTAATAGCTTGTCCTTTTTCTTTTTCTTTTTCTGTTTTTGAGTTGGGAATCTCTGTTGTCCAGGCTGGAGTGCAGTGGCACAATCATGGCTCACTGCAGCCTCGGCATTCTGGGCTCAGGTGATCCATCCTTGTCAGCCTCCCTAGTAGCTGGGACTACAGCCACACACCACCACACCTGGCTAAGTTTTTTATTTTTTATTTTTTGTAGAGGAGAAGTCTTGCTGTATTGCCTAGGATGGTCTCAAACTCCTGGGCTCAAACAAAGTGCTAGGATTACAGGCATGACTGCGCCCAGTCCGTTTGCCCATTTAAATATTGCATTGCTTGTCTTCTCACTATTAAATTGCAAGAATTCTTTATATATTTTGGCTAAAAGCTCTTTCTTGGGTATATGTTTTGGAAAAACTTTCTCTCATGTATGTTTTGCTGTTGTCTAACCATGTCTTTTGAAGGAAAAAAGTTCTTAATCTTGGTGAGATCTGTTTTTATCAATTTATCTTTTAAAGTGTGTGCTTATGGTATGCTGTTTAAGAAATCTTTGCCTAACAATAAGCCGCATTCCACTCCTCTCCTCCCACCTTAAGTTACAGTTTTAGCTCTGCGTTTGTCTTTGATTACTTTGCATTAATTTTTATGTATAGTGTACCTCCTTTCCTTGTTATATTTCAGTTACACACACATTCGAGCTTTTAATATAATTCAACAGACCCCAGATGCTCAATTTTTTTAAAACTATTTTTTATCTGTTCTGTTCATGTGCATTCAAGTTCATTTGCCCTACCTTCTGTCTGTCAGTTTGGTTGGTAAGTTCATTCAGTGAATTTCTCATTTTAGAAACTATTTTTTTTAGTTCTAAAATTTCTATTTGATTCTCTTCTATTATTTTTGTTTCTCTGCTGTGACTTCTCATTACTCTGCTGAGATTTCTCATGCATTTAAAAGATGCTGTGTTTAACTTTATGTAATCCTCAGGTAGTTATAATTATCACTTTTAAATCCTTGTAAATTCCAACATTTGGTTCATCTTGGGTCAGACTGTTGATTTTCCTTTCATTGAGAATGTGCACCATTTCTTTGAGTCTTTATATGTTGAATAATTTTTAAATTATAATTCTAGATAATATGAATATTAAGTTGTACATTTATTATTATTTTTTAAACTTTTGTTTTATTAAAAGATGTGTGGTACAATTCAGGGTTAGTTATACAAACGTTAATTATGCAGGTACCCTTGTTGATGAGGTATGCCCCTCCCTCTCCTAGCAGTTTCCCTCAACTGCCAATCCCACCCCCCACTCCCACCCTGACAGTTTCCCGCTACTACTAATCGCTTTCTTAGAGTATTATAATTGTTCAAGGTCCACTTATGAGTGAGAACATATGGCACTCTGTTCTTTGTTTCTGTGATAGATCACTGAGTATGATCGACTCTAAATCCATTCAAGTTATTGCAAAGTCCATATGTTTGTCCTTCTTAATGTCTGCATAATATTTCATTGTGTATATGTACCACATTTTCTTTATCCAGTCCAGCTTTGATGGACAACATGGTTGGTTCCATGTTTTTGCTATTGTGACTAGAGCTGCAACAAATATATGTGAGCAGGTATCTTTTTTGTAGAATGGTTTGAGTTCCTCCAGGTATATACCCAATAGGGGAATTGCTGGATCATATGGAGGGTCAATTTCTAGTTCTTTCAGATATGACCACACTGTCTTCCAAAGAGGTTGCACTAGTTTGCATTCCCACCAGCAGTGTAGAAGCGTTCCTTTTTCTCCGCCTCCTCACCAGCATCTGTTGTTGTTTGTTTTATTAATGATGACCATTCTTACTGGGGTTAGGTGGCATCTCAATGTGGTTTTGATGTGCATTTCTCTGATGATGAGTGAGGCTGAGCACTTTTTCATATGTCTGTTGGCTGCCCGTATATCTTCTTTGGAAAAGTGTCTATTCATATCTTTTGCCCACTTTTTAATGGGACTGTTGTTTTTCTCCTTTCAGCACGTTTGAGTTCCTTGTAGATCCTAGATGTTAGGCCTTCATCAGATATACAGTTGACAAATATTTTTTCCCATTCTGTGGGCTGTTTCCCTGCTCTCTGGATGGTTTCTTTTGCTTTGCAGAAGCTCATTAATTTGATGAGGTCCCATTTGTCTATTTTATTTCTTAAGGTATGGGCATTTAGGGTTCTGAATAGGAAGTGATTGCCAGTTCCAATTTTCATAAGAGTGTCTCCTGAATTTCCTAAGATTCTTGTAGTTTGAGATTTTATGTTTAGGTCTCTGATCCATTTAGAGTTAATTTTTGTGTATGGTGATAGGTAGGGGTTCTGTTTCAATCTTCTGCATGTGATTAGCCAGTTTTCCCTGCACCACTTACTCAATAGGTTCTCCTCTTCCCAGTGGTTGTTGTTGGAGGCTTTATCAAAGATGAGTTGGTTGAGGAGTTGAGACTTTGCTTCTGGAATCTCTGTCCTGTTCCATTGGTCTATGTACCTGTTTTTGTACCAATACCAGGTTGTTTTGATTACTGTAGCCTTATAGTAAAGTTTAAAGTCTGGAAGTGTAATACCTCGTGCTTTGTTTCTTTTGCTAAGGATTGTTTTGGCTATTCGTGGTTGCTTATGTTTCCATAT
>NW_007252288.1:692024-697947 GCF_000164805.1 Carlito syrichta | reverse complement strand
AAAGTCCTTTATCAGTGCAAGCAGATTTTTGACAGATTCTCTTGAATTTTCAAGGTATAGGATCATATCATCAGCAAAGAGGGATAATTTGACTTCCCCTTCTCTAATTGCCAGAGCTAGGACTTCCAACACAATGTGAACAAGAGGGGTGAGAGTGGGCAGCCTGTATTGCTTCAGTTTTTAAGGGAAATGCTTCCAGTATCTGTCCATTTAGCAATATGCCAGCTGTGGTTTTATCGTAGATGGCACTTACTATTTTGAGATATGTTCTTTCTATACCTAGGTATTTGAGGGTTTTTATCAAGAAGTGATCCTGGATTTTATCAAAAGCTTTTTCTGCATCTAATGATATAATCATGTGGTTCTTGTTTTTATATCTATTGATGTATTTAATTACATTTATGGTCTTGTGAATGTTGATTCAGCCCTGCATCCTGGGGATGAAGTCTACTTGGTCATGGTGGATGGTTTTTGAGGTATGTTTTTGGATCCAATTTGCTAGAATCTTATTGAGGATTTTTGCTTCTATGTTCATAAGGGATATTGGCCTGTAGTTCTCTTTTTTGGTTGGATCTTTACCAGGTTTGGAGTATCAGTGTGACGTTAGCTTTGTAAAATGATTTGGGGAGAATTCTACCTTTCTCAACTGCCTGGAATACTTTCAAAAGGATTGGTATCAGCTCCTCCTTGAACATTTTGTAGAATTCTGTTGGAAAGCCATTCGATCCAGGGCTTATTTTTGTAGGTAGTTTTCATATGACAGAGTCAATTTCCTGGGTTGTTTTTGTTCTATTTAGTGTCTTAATGTCTTCTTGTTTCAACCTTGGGAGGTTATGTGATGTCAGAAAGTCCTCCATTTCATTTAGGTTATCAAGTTTGTTTCCATATAGGTATACATAGTAATCTGTGATAATCTTTTGTATTTCTTCGGGGTCAGTTGTGATTTTATCTTTTGTATTTCTGATTGTGTTTATTTGGGCTTTTTCTCTCTTTTTCTTGCTCATTCTGGCTAGGGGTCCACCAATCTTGTTAATTCTTTCAAATTAGCTTTTTGTTTTGTTGATATTTTCTATGATATTTTTGTCTTCAATGTCCTGTATTTGGGCTCTTATTTTGGTGAGTTGGATTCTTCTGCTGAAGTTGGGGATTTGGTGGTCTTCTCTTTCCAGCTCCCTTAGGTGATTTGTTAGGCTCTCCACTTGTGATCTTTCCATTTTCTTGATGTGTGCTCCTAGAGATATAAATACTCCTCTTAGAACTGTTTTCATGGCATCCCAGAGGTTTTGGTAAGATATTTCTTCATTTTCATTTGTTTCCAGGAATCTTTTAATTTCTGCTTTGATTTCAATGTTGAGCCAGTCGTTGTTCAGCATCATGCTGCTTAGTGTCCATGTTTTTGTGGGTTTTAGGGAAATTTTGTTGGTATTGATAATTATTTTTGTTCCACTGTGGTCTGAGAGTATGCATGGCAAGATTTCAACCTTATGGAATTTGTTTATGCTTGATCTATGGCCAAGGATGTGATCGAATTTGGAGTACATTCCATGTGGTGATGAGTAGAATATATATTCTGTGGTTGTTGGGTGGAGTAATCTGTAGGTATCTGTTAAGTCCATTTGGTTGAGTGTTAAGTTTAGGTTCTGGATCTTCTTGTTGATTTTTTGCCTTGATGATATATCTAGAACTGTTAGTGGGGTATTCAAGTCCCCTGCTATAATAGTGTTAGAGTCAATATCTTTTTTTAGTTTACTTAGTAGTTGCTTTATAAATGCTGGTGCTCCTGTATTGGGTGCATAGATGTTTAGAATGGATATTTCTTGTTGATGGATTGAACCTTTTATCATTATGTGTCCTTTTGCATCTTTTTAAATTTTTGATAGCTTAGTTTTTTGGTTTTTTTTTTTTTTTTTTGTCTGATCTATTTGCCAGGGAACTCGTTTCCCATCCTTTAACTCTGAGTCTGTGTGCATTCCTTGTAGTGAGATGAGTCTCCTGGATTCAGCAAGTAATTGGGTCATGGTTTCTTATCCAGTTTGCCATTCTGTCGTCATTTCAGTGGTATATTTAGTCCATTCACATTCAGGCTGATTATTGACATGTGATTGTTTGTTACTGTCATGAGGTTCTTATAAAGTTTTTTCTTTGTTTGCTTGTGTTCTTGTGGCTTTGGGGTTAATGTATGTGTGTATTTTCAAGTTTCTTATTGCACTGTATTCTGTGTCAATTCTGTGCTCTGCTGTTCTCTTGGGAAGTGTGTCATCATTCTTTTTTTTTTCTTTCTTCTGTGCTTAATACCTTTTTAAGTGTCTCCTGTAGAACTGGTCTGGAAGCTGCATCATCTCTTAGGTTATTATTTTTCTCTGATAAGCTTTGTTTCTTTGGTTTAAACAGGCAATTTTCTTGGAAAATTTTGGATTCTCTCTCTTACAGAGAGTTCCTGTGTCTCCACCTTTAAGCAACCATAAACTTCCCACCTGAGTCTCTCTGGTTTTGTTAACTCTCCAGTACCTGTGATTAGTTGTGGTTTGCATTATTTCTGGGTTTATAGTTGCTTTTTACAGGGAGACTGGCTGTAGGATCTTAGTCTGATATACCTAGAAGCAAGCCCCAAATGTCTTTTTTAAATATCAAAATATTATGTTTTGTAATGAATGATAATTTAATGATCTAAGAATGGTTTCCTTTGCTTGTGCATCTGTAGTCTACATGAGATGATGAAATAATTCATTCACTTCAGTATTAATTTCAGCTTAATAAAGAAAACTCTATGTCATTAACTTTGAAATTAATGCTCTAAATTGTAAAGGATTATGTAAGTCCATTCTAGAATTGTTTACTAACTGCCAATTCTTTGCAAGGTACAATGCAAGAGATACAAAAATGTATAAAAATGGCCTGCTCCAAAGTTCATAATGTAATCAAAAGGATAAAATAAATGCATAAAAACTGTCAAACAGTGGGGTGTGCTTGGCACCATGAGAGAACACAAAGAGGTATGAAAGTTCAGAAGATAAGAGATTTTTTTATTGATTAAATTAGGAAATACTTTATGGAAGGGTGGCATTGGGATGGTTAAAAGATTAAAGCCTGTCAGCTGGTTAGGGTAGTAAAGGAAGGGAAGGATTTCAAGAAGAAAAGGAAATATATTGGCAAGAAAAAAGAAGTAAAGAAAATATGTGGACAACTTTCTATCTGTAATTCTCAAACTTTAATGTGTCCAAGAACCAGCTGGGTGAGCTTATTAAAATGTGGGTCCTTAGGCTTTATTAGAAATTCTGATTCAGAGGTCTGGGGTAGGGCCCAGAAATCTGAATTTTTGAGAATTAACCCAAAGTATTTTCATTCTGGTGCTCTGGGACCATCCTTCACAAAACTGGCTTAGGGTGAGACAGACCTGTGATTAAAAGTAATAGATCACTTTAGGAAGGTCAGTTGGAACTGGGTGGTTGAGAGGCTTGGAAGCCATGTTGACTCAATTGTTTTTGGTGCCTATTAAAATGTTAGAAATGTTATGCATGAGATACATTTTGAAATGTTTACATTGAATGATTGGGTGTTTGGAATTTGCTTCAAAATAATTTAGTCTGGGCAAGATACAAGGTGGGGAGAGAGTTTGGGTGGATTATGGATGAGATTGTTGTAGCTGGGTGATGGATACATGGTGCTTTATTGCACTATTCTTTCTACCTTTGTTTTTGTTTGAATGTGTTCATAATAAAAGGTAAATACAAAGAGATTTGGAGAAATTGGAAAAAAAGAAAACAAGTTAGAGATGCAGTATAGCTCTGGGGTTAGTGCATGCTTATTTGCCTGACATCTTATTTATTGAAACTTCCTAGCTCTCCCTTAAGCTCCTCATCTGTAAAATGGTATCATTATATATTATTGATAGGGCTATTTGGAATATTAAATGAGATAATGCAATGTAAAGCACTTAGTGCAGTACCTAGCCCATCGTGTTCTATAAGAGAGAGCTTATTTTTACTATTACTCAACTTTGGCAGGCAGTGGAGTGCTGTTTATGATGTTTGAGCATGAGAGTGACATAAGGCTGTTTACAGAACCATTGGAAAAAAGCATTTTGACTTACTAAAGTTACTATACAAGGGAATTAAAATTTCAGTGTTAAAGCTGAGGAAACCAGCAAAACAGGTCATACCTTCCTCAGCCTCAAAGCTGAACTGGGGACATTCCTGCCAGGAATGTGTAGACGCTGAATCAGCTTTAGTGACAGAGAGGTGGGTTTTCTGCCTGAAGCCTGGGGCCACTTGAGGGGATAAGAATGGTAGGGGCCAGCCAGGGATGTGCACTTCAAGACCAGTGTGGTGTTGGAGGGCTTTGGAGCTGAGGCAAGAAAATCTGAGTGGGCAGATGTGGGAGGTCTGCCCAGGTGGGCCTAGTGCTTGGGAGACCTAGAATAAAAAAGGGAAGGGGTTTGATGAGACATCAGGACAGGTTTAGGGACTCTTATCAAAATGAATAGGCTGATTGGGGAAAGATCTAAAGTCAATCCAATTTTAGATTGATAAGGCTAACGTGTTGCGAGGTAGGGACCATGAACAACTTCCAGAGGGGCTGAATGGGGGTGGGAGTGGGATGTGGGAGGCAAATAAAGTCAAAGTCTCCAGAGGAATCAGCAGTATCACTGGAGGGACAAGTTGTGCTTGATGAGGCCTGCAGACTGGTGCTCTGATTCAGGAACCAGGACTGCTGCATAGCCACCAGGAATGGCCACTCCAGACAGACCTGTATTGTCATGATCTGCAGAAGGCTAGGTGTCTTCCTTATGATCCCAGAGATTAAATTTTGTTAGTTTCTGCTGCTTGACATCGCCAGAGAGTCTCTTAAGTCTTATCTGGTTTTAGCGGTAATGATGTGCTCTCATGAAACATGGGTAATGGTAAGTTGTAAACATTTGTCCCTCCCTTCCCATACCTGTACTTGTTTTTTTTTTTTTTTTGAGAAAGCAGGATTTATTGAGAGGACAGAAAAGCTCCCACAGTTGGAGGGGACCTGAGGCAGTTGCCCAATCTGTACTCTTTTAAAAGACACTTCCAAGGCCAGGCGTGGTGGCTCATGCCTAGAATCCCAGCAATTTGGAAGGCCAAGGTAGGAAGATTGCTTGAGGCTAAGAGTTCAGAACCAGTCTGGGCAATACAGTGAGACCCCATCTCTCTCACTCTCTCTCTTTTTTTCCAAAGACATTTCAAAATACTACTTGTGGAAATACATGTTTGCTTGTATATGATGGATGATCCTATATAGAACATGGTTGTAAACTGTTGCCCTGTTCAAAGACATTGCAAAGTATTACTTGTGGAAATACATGTTTGCTTGTATATGATATATAGAACATGGTTGTAAAATGTTGCCCTGTTTACTATAAAGGACTTCTCTCTCCTCTACCTCCCACTCTGGTTAGTGTTGTACAAGAAATATTTTAGGTCTCAGGTAAATGATGAGAATAGAAACCCAAACGATGTGTCCTAGTTTGAATTTACTTAACTCTGGTTCTCACTTTCAAAGATAATTTGTGCTCATCCAAACAAAACAAAACAAACACCAAAAACTTACTTGTATGAATTGACAATATATTTTTGGTGAATATTTTTGAGAAGACAGAATTATTCAGGTAATTTATCCACTTTCATTTTACTTCTGTAGACCTGTACTAAACCTTAACAAGTAATATTAAACCACCAAGGGATTGTGAAAAATTTATAAAAACATACTTCTGGTAGAAAACTTTTCAGCAATTACAAATAGTGGTGCAGATTGATATTTATTGATATGCAAAAATTCCTAGGCTATTTGTTAAATAAAAAAATTAGGTTTCATATGGACTTCGTAGCAACTTGGATGAATTTAGAGTCTGTCATACTCAGTGATCTATCATAGAAACAAAGAACAGAGTACCATATGT
>NW_007252288.1:662401-691846 GCF_000164805.1 Carlito syrichta | reverse complement strand
AAAAAAAAAAAAAAAAAAGTAGGTTTCACCATAGCATGTATAGTTGAGCCCATTTTTGTAATAAAACTTATCAAGTGTGTGTGTTTATTGACTGAAAAACATTCTCTGATGTCTAGATATGTACTCTTTAAACCATGGTCTAGATATTTCTTCTTTTTACTTTGATCTTCAAATAAATAATTGCTTCTATACTTAATTTTTGAACCTGTAGGTATTTCTGTAGTGATGAGAATTTAGCAAAAGAGTTGCTTGTTATAGGTGACCCATAACAACATTTTCATTGTGATATTTTTAGTTCCTGGTTACAAACATATGTTTCTTACTTTTTCTATGCAGGGTAACTCATTAACATTGGTGTATCTTTCTGTGTTGGAGCTAATTCTTCTCTTCTCTTCAACAGCTGGCCAAATTCCGCAGTCTCCTGTGCACAGCGGAGGGGGAAGCAGCAGCTTTTCTGCTGAGCAATCACCGTCCACCTCAACCTCTTAAGGGCCGCAAAGTGAGAGCCTCTTTCCATTAGAAGTTGTTGCCAGTGAACTTCCCCAAACGTAGAGAGACAACAAAATTAAAAAAAACAAAGCACAAAAGTCCCTGCTAACAATTTCCTCCTAGAATTACTAATTTTCAAGTACCATTTTGCTATCATATCAGATTCAACACCACAAAGAAAACTGGATCTCTTTAATTAAGCTAGCCTAACTCTTCTGTCTCAAATTTGCATTCATGTATATTCAAGCAGAAAACGTTGTTTGACATATATTAAACCCATGAAATATGTCTACTTCAGCCTATGTGAAAACATGGTCAACATTACAAACCTCAGAAGATGTTAAAATTTTTACCTTGCCATGGAGACTGAATTAATCACAGCTCTCAATGATGTTAGATAAAAAAATTAAAATTCATTTTCCAAATGATAGGATTGTGATACCTTCTTCAAAACAAGTGGCTCTGCTTGATGTTTTGCTATATTCCAATTCACAAAAAGTAGGTGATATTTACTTGTAAAGTAAATTTTTGCAGTGATGATGTTGCTGATTCTCGTTGCATGATACTTTTAATAAAAGGAAATATATGAGAAGTATGGGAAGTGGGATATAGTTACTTAAGGTGAATACTCCACGGATCAAAAATACCTATATGATTTTTGTGAGGAATTCCTAATAATATAAATGGTTATTTACGCTCTAATGGATTATCTCATATATCACATTCACTCTGTAATGTTAGTAATAAACTGGTTAATAATTGACACAATGCAATACTTGCTAGCTTACGGCATTAACATGATTTGAAACTAACAGATCACATAGTACCAGTGCAGGCAGAGCTGCCCTTTGGCACAATGAATACGTTGCCCATTTTTGTGCTGTTTTGACAGCAGAGAAGGAGGCAGTCATGTGTGGGTCGTTGTTCTATCAATTGGTAGAAAAAATTACTTGGTCTCATGTAAATATACAATTGGTCCATAAACCCTTCAATCCATTTCCATGGGGAAACCATTTCCTCTTTTGTACATAATGCCCCAGTTTCTTTAGTGATTTTGGAAGGTGGTGCTTGACATTAATTTTAATATATTATCTCTTGTTTATATTTGTTTGTTTTTGGTGAAGGAAGATGGGGGTGGTTTTCCTTTTGTCCTTTCTGGTACAAATGGAATGACACTATCAATTAGCTTAATAACCACATTTAAGGTTTGACACATATTGCACTTTTGTCATCTTATGACACAAGTTTTCCTGAGGTTTTAAAATTTTGGTTACTTGTTTTCATCTTGTTTCCTCTGGATGTAGATTTTTATAATTGAAATTATTCTGTAGCATTCTTCTTGATAAAATAACTGAGTATCTGTAAATTGCATAATGGTGACATGTACAGTTGCATACGATGAGCTGAGGAAGGGTAAAGCTAATAACCTTGGACATTGTCGTTTTTTCCTCACTGTGTCTAGCTTGAGGTCTTTTAGAAGATTGATATATAATAATTATTTGATAAAGTGAATATTTTTACAATTTTGTTTGCTATCTTTGATAATTATCTCTCTGTTTGAGATCAAATGCACTATAAGTTGATATAGTAATTAAAATACGTCATCTCTTGATAATAGTTTATTTTTAAAGGAATGCTTGTTCAATCTTACCTGTGTAACCAGAAGTTCTCATGGTTTTAAAAATTCCATGTGGTGGCTCACGCCTATAAACCCAGCAATTTGAGAGACCAGGGTGAGAGGATTACTTGAACCCAGGAGTTCAAAACCAACCTGCGCAAAATAGCAAGACCTTGTCTCTACAAAAAATAAAAATACCATGATTGTTGAATGGAAAGGTGTTTGTTTTGGAAAGACAGGTTGGGAAGTTTCCTCATTAGGAAAAAAAATCTTTTTCCTTAGAGAATGTATGTGGCTATAACTGGAGGGGTATATAGAATGAGGATTCAATTTATTGTATGTGAGAGTTACCACTTTGTAACTTATGATTTCTGCTGCAGTATTGCATAGGTTTTAAACTACACATTTTACTTTACTAGACTAAAAAAGGTCTACACAGCACTGATTTCCTTGAATATCATCTATTCATTTATGTATCTCTTAGAGGCAAAAGGTCTGAGTATTGTTCAAACTGTTATATTGCCGCCTTTAAAACAAATTAAAGAGTTGTAAATACAGTATGGATCTCTTTTATTTTTCATAATGTATACTGCTTCACCACTTCTGCCAGAATAAGTTACCCAGGGCAAGAAAGTGGGTACATTAAACTTCCTTGTTTTGAATGAGTTTGCTTTCAACACAAGCTCCTCTGGGTGCCCAAAGAGTGGTCAGTTTATCTTAGCTGTGCTGAGTGAGTGAGAGTCACAGAAACTGTGGATTTGTGTCTCAATGAGGTCAGATGAACCATAACTCAACCCTAAGTTTATTATGGAAGGTATGACTTAGAAAAAAAAGTTACACAAAGGTTTTGTATTTTAACAAGGACTTCTGGAAATAGCTACCCTTATGGAGGTCATTCTAGGCATCTATGGTTGATTGACACTGGAAGAAATTTGAGGTATAAGAAGCATCTCTGAAGCCCCAGACACAAACACATAATTAAATGCTAATGGCATTAAAAATATATATATGGCGCAGTATCAGTCAAGTTTCAAGAAGAAGACAGAAACCACTCAGTATCTCAAGAAGAGGGTGTAAATGCTTGGAATTAATTATACAAGTGAAGAAAGATGCTGAGAAACCAGACAGATGACAGTGAGGCAATCAAGAGATTAGCAAGAGCAGGAGGCAACAGCTGGAGTTGAAACTTAAGTAGGCCTGGCTAGCAGGATCTGGTTATTTTTGGAAAGACACAGTACTCTGGGTTTTCCCTTTGGTCCATCCTCCAAATTTCCACTAGTACCCATTTGTGGAACCTACTAGCCAGACAACATGAAAACATGAGAGGTCGTCCCCTTTGTTATACAGAACAGAACAGAATAGTAGAAAAGTCCAGGAATGAATCTGAGGGCAAGTCAAGGGACCAGGGCTGAGGTTCCTTCATTATGTAGGTCGGGAAAACAACTATGATACTTGGTTAGAAATTCCCAGAAATGGAAGATCATTGTTATACTTCTCTCCCACTCTGGAAATTTAAATTGGTCACCATTTATTGGACAATGTATATGCCAAATGCAGTGCTAGGTACTAGAGATAGAAAGATGATAAAGATGGAATTCCTGCTTTTAAACAGCTTATATCTTCTAAAGATATCCAAACTGCATTCATACAAAATATTAATTACCTTAATTTGAAGTATCTGTAGGGTGTTATGGGAACATGGGGACAATGGGGAGATTAATTCTGGGGAAACTAACAAAGGCATGAAGATTTGCAGGTGTGATATATTTGGAAATTGAATTATTTAGTTCTATATGTGATTTTGTACCTGGTACTTGGGGTAGGGAGACATGTTGCTCAGGACTCCTTTGTTTGAGAATGATAGAAACTCCAACTCAAAATAGCTAATGCAAATAATGGAATTTACTTGATTCACACAATTGAAAATTCCAAAGAAAAAGCTGGCTTTCATCATGGCAAGGACAGTGGGCAGAAGATCAGGCCATAGTCTCTCTACATCTTGGCTTCCTTCATGTCTGCGGGCTCCATTAGCAGTGAAACTTTTCTCTCATCTTAGCAGATGATTGCCTGCACCTGTGTGCCTATACCAGCTCCTGTGAGCCACACCAATGGTTAAGGAGAGCTTCTATGTCTCAAGACTTCAAAAAACGTCTGACTCGAGTTTTCATTGGCCTAGATTTAGTCTCATGCCCTGCCTTAATCAGGTGGATTGATTTACACTAGATTTAGTGCCATGTCCTCCCTTAATTAAGTCCTTGTGACCAATGCATAGAAAATTGACTAAGTCATCTACGAGAACCCCACAGCCAACATACTGCTAAACAGACAGAAATTGGAACAATTTCTCCTGAAAACCAGAACAAGACAACAATGTCCACTCTCACCCCTCCTGTTCAACATAGCATTAGAAGTCCTAGCTAGAGCAATCAGACAAGAGAAGGAGACCAGGGATACCCAAATAGGAAAAGAGGAAATTAAGTCATCCTTCTTTGCAGACAACATGATTCTATACCTTGAAAAGCCAAGAGACTCTGTCTTTACACTTTTGATAAAGGACTTCGGCAGAGTCTCAGGGTATAAAATAAATGTGCAAAAGATAGTCTCATTCCTATACACCAACAATAAACAAACAGAAACCCAAATAAAAAGCACAATCCCATTCACAATAGCCACAAAAAATGAAATACCTTGGCATCTTATTAACCAGAGACATGAAAGACCTTTACAATGAAAACTACAAAATATTGCTCAAAGAAATCAAAGATGTCATAAACAAAGATCAACACTGTTAAGATGTCAATCCTACCCAAGGCAATCTACAAATTTAATGTAATACCCATTAAATTACCAACAGCATTCTTCTCAGATCTGGAAATGACAATACAGAAGTTCATATGGAAACATAAATGACTGTGAATCACCAAAACAATCCTCAGAAAAAAAATATATAAGTGAGAGGTATCACACTCCCAGACTTTAAACTTTTTATAAAGCTACAATAATCAAAACAGCCTAATATTGATACTCAGAACAAGCATATAGACCAATGGAACAGGATAGAGATTCCAGAAGCAAAACCTCAATTTCTTAACCAACTCATCTTCGACGAATCTTCCACCACCAATGACTGGGGAGAGGAGAACCTATTCAGTAAATGGTGCTGGGAAAACCGACTGACCACATGCAGAAGATTCAAACAAGATCCCTACCTATCACCATACACATAAATCAACTCTAAGTGGATCAAAGACCTAAATGTAAAACCTCAAATTATAAGAACCTTAGAAAACGTAGGAGAATCCCTCATGGAAATTGGAACTGGCAACCAATTCCTGATCAAAATTCCAAGTGCCCAGGCAATAAAAGATAAGATAGACAAGCGGGACTTCATCAAACTGACAAGCTTCTGCAAAGCCAAAGAAACCATCAAGAGAGTGGGGAGACAGCCCACAGACTAGGAAAAAATATTTGCCAACTGTATGTCTGACAAAGGCCTAACATCTAGGATCTACAAGGAACTCAAATATGCCAAAAAGAAAAAAACAAACAGCCCCATTACAAAGCAGGTAAAAGATATGAATAGACACTTGGCAAAAGAAGACATATGAGCAGCCAACAGATGCATGAAAAAATGCTCAGCCTCACTAGTCATCAAAAAAATACAAATTAAAACCACACTAAGGCCTGGTGCAGTGACTCAGGCCTATAATCCCAGCACTTTGGGAGGCCGAGGTGAGAGGATTGCCTGAGCCCATGGGTTTGAGATCAGCCTGGGCAATTTAGTGAGACCTCAACTCCACAATAAATCAAAATATAAGCAAGGTGGGGTAGTGTGCACCTTGCAGTTACTTGGAAGGTTGAGGTGGAAGGATCTCCAGAGCCCGGCAGGTTGAGGCTGCAGTGGCTGTGAGTGTACCACTGCACTCCAACCTGGATGACAGAGTGAGATTCCAACTCAAAAAAAAAAAAAAAAGACAAAAAAAACCACACTGACATACCACCTATCTCCAGTCAGAATGGCCATCATCCGTAACTAAAAAACAACGGATGCTGGAGAGGATGCAGGGAAAAGGGAACTCTTCTACATGGTTGTTGGGAATGTAAACTAGTACCACCTCTGTGGAACACAGTTTGGTGCTTCTTAAAAGATCTAAAAATTGATCTTCCATATGATCCAATCCCCCTTCTGGGAATACACCTGGAGGAACTCAAAACACGCTATGAAAAAGATACCTACACACACATTTATTGCAGCATTATCACAATAGCAAAAACATGGAACCAATAGTGCTGCCCATCAAAGAGGCCCAGATTTTCTAAAAAGTGGCACATATACATGGTGGAATATTACATAAAGAAGGACAAAGTTATGAACTTCACAGCAACTTGGATAGACTTAGAGACTATAATACTGAGTGATCTATCATAGAAACAAAGAACTGAGTACTACATGCTCTCACTCATAAGCAGACTTTGAACAATTATTATAATACTATAAGAAAAGGATTGGCAGTAGTGGGAAACTGCCAGAGGAGGGGAGGCGTGATTGGCAGTATTGTGAAACTGCCAGGTGAGGGGAGGGCACACCTCATCAACAAGTGTACCTGCATAATAAACATTTGCATACTTAACCCTGAATTGTGTCCCAAATCTTTAAAATAAAAAATTAAAAATGAATAAATAAATAAAACTGGCTAAGGGAAGCGGGTGTAGTCAGCCCATTTCAAAATGAACAGACTAATGGGGGTTACAGGATTGGCTGCAGTGAAAGAAAACGGGCTAGGACCCAAAGAAGGGGAAAAGATTCTGCATAGCAAAAACAACAGATATTGATTTTAGTGTAAAAGATTGGCTCAAGATAGGGCTGAGAAGAATCAATCTCATAGAGTAGTTCAGACATTCCAGGAAATAACCATCATTCATCTAAGTGAATGATGTTTCACAGTGTCTTACACTATTAGACACAGGACTAATCACTCTTAAAGGAGTGTTCACTCTTCCTTTATGGCCCAAAGGTAGAGTCAGCATTTCTATTAGGACACAAGATTTTTTAAAAATTTTGACTAATTATTTGATAAAGTGATAGACTGGTATGAGAAAGGATAGGGATTGTTAGACCAAGGTATTCAACCTGGAACTGGCACACCTGGTATTTTCAGCAGAACAGACTACTTGATGGCCCAATTTGGTTGTTGCCCCATGGAGGGCTCGTGTGTAGACACTGGATTCTGATCTTTGTGATCTGTCTCTTGCTGTCCTCTTTCAAATTCTAAGGAGGCAGAGATGTCTCCATTAAATTCTACCCTCATCTCTCTTAGCCTTCTTTGAATCTGTCTAGCAAACAGCATGAAGTGATTGAGCCTGCTATTCATAATGTCATACCCTTACAGTGGTTCAAGAACTATTTGTTGAAAACATTGGTGAATGAACACACGAATGAATAAATGTTCGAATGTAAAACTAGTAAACTTTGCAATCCCTTCTTTCTCAGTAAAATAGCAAGTGCCCATAGATTATTCATGTAAAAACTCAAGCAATTTGTTCACTAAAGAAATGCCCGTTTATCAATTGTGAAATTACTTCAAGAGAAAGAGGAGTGTGTTTTATAGATTGCACTGTGACAAAATAGGTACAACCTCTCCCCAAGATGGCCTGCAAACAGGTGTTGCCGGTTCTTGTTTCTGACCAAGGCTCTGGCATTTCTCCTCAGAGCAAAACCCTCTACTGCCATCATCTGGACAGCCAGGAAAACGAGTTCCATAGCCAGGGCCAGAAACAGCAGTTCTCAAAATGTGGTTGTCAGCCCCCTGGAGGTCCCTGAGGCACATAATGAATTGTGTTACTATTTTGAAGATATGCATCACTCAGTGAACCAATATTTTCTAAATGACCAGCGCGTGATGTTACAAAATCATGCACAGGTAAAATATCTATTCAAAATTCAAGACACCAATAGATTTTAATGGAACAAAGTATGACAAGTTTACTCATATGGTTTATTGATACGCAACTAACTTTTAAAACACTACCACTTTTTAAATTTTGGTGTGGTACTGAATAAGAATATAACCGATTATCTGAAAATGTTATTAACTTACTTCTCCATTTTTCTAGTTATGTATCTGAGTAAGGTTGGATTTCCTTCCATTACTTTAAATAAAGCAGTCTGTCACAACAGATTGAATGTTGAAGCAGCTATGAGAATTCAGCTACCTTGTATTTAGCCAGATATGAAGGGATTTACAAAAAAGTAAATGTCATTTTTTATTACATTTTTTTGTTGTGTAATATATTTCAAAAATGTGCTATTTATGCTGATTATTTATTATATGAGCTTATTGTCATCCCATAAATTAATAAGGAGATATTCTGACGTTTCTCAGTTTTAAATTATAATACAGTAAATATCAACAGGTATAACTCACATGCACAAAAGTTCTTTGGAATCCTTGGTAGCTTTTAAGAATGTAAAGTGTCCTGAGACTTAAAAGATTAGCAACCACTCCCACACAGCATGGCATGATTCAGTGTCCCACTCCTCGTTCTCCTTGGCATTTCTCTCCTCTAAAAGCTGTGATCAATCCTCATGAAAAGTATGGCTTATGTTATAATAAAGCCATATTAATATATACATGTCGATTATCCAGGTATCAAAATATAAATTATATTCACACTCTCTCACACTATTAGACACAGGACAAATCACTGTATTTCAGTCACTTTTTTTGGGGGGGTATATCAATATTTTTTATTTTGATAATGTGGGGTACAGTTAAGGGTTAGATATACAAATATACTTCATTCAGGCACCCTTGTTGATAAGGGGTGTTTCCCCGTCCCCAGACAGATATTACTACCGTTAATCCCACCTCTCTTCTCCCTCCCCCATAGTTTCCGACCACTGTCAGCTCTTTTCTTACAGTATTACGATGGATGTTCAGGGTTCACTTATGAGTGAGAACATGTGATACTCTGATGAAAGAGTATCTGATGAAAGAGTATACTGATGAAAGAGTATTATAGACTCTAGTTCCATCCAGGTTGCTGCGAGATTCATGATTTTATTCTTTTTTATGGCTGCGTAGTATTCCATCGTGTATATGTACCACATTTTTCTAATCCAGTCCACTTTTGATGGACAGCATGGTTGATTCCAGGTTCTTGCTATTGTGAACAATGCTGTGATAAACATACGTGTGCAGGTATCTTTTTCATAGACTGATTTGAGTTCTTCAGGGTATATTCCCAGTAGGGAGATTGCAGGATCATATGGGAGGTCGATATTTAGAGCTTTTAGGAATCGCCACAATGTTTTCCCCAGAGGTTGCAGTAGTTTGCACTCCCACCAACAGTGTAGAAGTGTTCCCCTTTCACCACAACCTCTCCAGCAACTGTTATTTTTTGTGAGTTATTGATAATTGCCATTCTGACTGGAGTTAGGTGGTATCTCAGTGTGGTTTTGATTTGCATCTCCTTGATAATTAGTGAGGTTGAAGATTTCTTCATGTGTCTGTTGGCTGCTCAAATGTCTTCCTTGAGAAGTGTCTATTCATATCTTTTGCCCACTTTATTATGGGGTTGTTTGTTTTTTTCTTTTCAGCATGTTTGAGTTCCTTATAGATCCAAGATGTTAAGTCTTTGTCGGACCTGGAGTTGGCAAATACTTTTTCCCAGTCTGTGGGCTGTCTCCCTGCTCTCTTGATGGTTTCTTTGGCTTTGCAGAAGCTTGTCAGTTGTCTATCTTGTCTATCTTATCTCTTATGGCCTGTGGGTTTCAGGTTTTGTTCAGAATTGGATGCCAGTTCCAATTTCCATAAGGTTTTCTAAGGTTCTTATGGTTTGAGGTTTTACATTTAGGTCTCTAATCCATTTAGAGTTAATTTTGTTTATGGGGATAGATAGGGGTCTTGTTTGAGTCTTCTGCATGTGGTCAGTCAGTTTTCCCAGCACCATTTACTGAATAGGTTCTCCTCTCCCCAGTGGTCGGTGGTGGAGGCTTTGTCAAAGATGAGTTAGTTGAGAAATTGAGGTTTTGCTTCCAGAATCTCAGTTCTATTCCATTGGTCTATTTGCCTGTTCCTGTACCAATACCAAGCTGTTTTGATGATTGTAGCTTTATAGTAAAATTTGAAGTCTGGTAATGTGACACCACCTGCTTTGTTTTTGTTTTGTTTTGTTTTGTTTGCTGAGGATTGTTCTGGCTATTCTTGGTCATTTGTGTTTCCATATGAATTCCTGTATTGTTTTTTCTAGGTCTGAGAAGAGTGTTGCTGGTAATTTGATGTATTGCATTAAATCTGTAGATTGCCTTAGGTAGTATGGACATCTTCACAATGTTGATTCTTCCAATCCATGAGCATGGGATATTTTTTCACTTGTTTCTGTCATCTTTGATTTCTGTGAGCAGTGTTTTGTAGTTTTCATTGTAAATGCCTTTCACGTTTCTGGTTAGGAAGATGCCAAGGTATTTCATTTTTTTGTGGCTATTGTGAATGAAATTGTGCTTTTTATTTGGGTTTCTGTTTGTTTATTATTGGTGTAAAGAAATGTGATTGTCTTTTGCACATTTATTTTATATCCTGAGACTTTGCCAAAGTCCTTTATCGGTGTAAGCAGGTTTTTGACAGATTCTCTTGAGTTTTCAAGATACACAATCATGTCATCTGCAAAGAGAGATAACTTGACTTCCTCTTTTCCTATTTGGATACCCCTGATTGCCTTCTCTTCTCTGATTGCCCTGGCCAGGACTTCCAATACTATATTGAACTGGAGGGGTGAGAGTGGGCATCCTTGTCTTGTTCCAGTTTTCAGGGGAAATGGTTCCAGTTTTTGTCCGTTTGGGTGTATGCTGGTTGTGAGTTTCTCGTAGATGGCTTTTACTATTTTGAGGTATGTTCCCTGTATGCCTAGATGTTCGAGGGTTTTTATTAAGAAGGGGTGCTGGATTTTATCAAAAGCTTTTCCTGTATCTAACGATATAATCATGTGGTTTTTGTTTTGACATCTGTTGATGTATTTAATTACATTTATGGTTTTACGAATGTTGAACCAGTCTTGCATCCCAGGGATGAAGCCTACTTGGTCATGATGGATGATTTTTGAGATGTGTTGTTGAATTCGGTTCTCTAGAATCTTGTTGAGAATTTTAGCATCTATGTTCATCAGAGATATTGGCCTGTAGTTCTCTTTCTTTGTTGGGTCTTTACCTGGCTTGGGTATCAATGTGATGTTAGCTTCGTAAAATGATTTAAGGAGAGTTCCATCTTTCTCAATCACCTGGAATAACTTCAGTAGGATTGGAATCAGCTCCTCCTTAAATGTCTTGTAGAATTCTGCCTGAAAGCCATCTGGTTCAGGGCTTTATTTGTAGATAGTTTTCTTATTATGTAGTCAATTTCCTTGATTGTTATTGGTCTATTTTGGTTCTTGATTTCTTCTTTTTTCAACCTAGGCAGTTTGGGTGATGAAAGAAAGTCCTCCATTTCCTTAAGGTTTTCAAGTTTGTTTCCATACAAGTGTACATAGTAGTCTCTAATGATCTTTTGTATTTCTTCAGGATCAGATGTTACTTCATCTTTTGTATTTCTGATTGTGATTATTTGGGCTTTTCCTCTCTTTTTCTTGGTCAGTCTAGCTAGGGGACCATCAATCTTGTTTATCCTTTTGAAGAACCAGCTTTTTGTTTCATTGATTTTTTTGTATTGTCTTTTTGTCTTCTATGTCCTGGATTTGGACTTTTATTTTGGTAATCTGGATTCTTCTGCTGAAATTAGGGTTTTTGTGGTCTTGTTTTTCCAGCTTCCTTAGGTGGCTTGTTAGGCTGTTAACTTGTGATCCTTCCATTTTTTTCATGTGCATTTGTAGGGATATAAATTCCCCTCTTACTACAGCTTTCATGGCGTCCCAGAGATTTTGGTAAAATGTTTCTTCATTTTCATTTGTTTCCAGGTATCTTTTAATCTCTGTTTTGATTTCATTGTTGACCCAGGAGTTGTTTAGCATCATGCTGTTTAATGTCCATGTCTTTGTGTGTTTTGGGGAGGACCTTGTTGGTGTTAATGTTTATTTTTATTCCACTGTGGTCCAAGGAGGTGCATGGTAAAATTTTGGTCCTTTTAAATTTGCTTATGCTTGATTTATGGCCAAGTATGTGGTCGATCTTAGATTATGTTCCATGCAGTGATGAGTAGAATGTATATTCTGTGGTCTTTGGATGGAGTGTTCTGTAGGTATCAGTTAAGTCCATTTGGTCAAGACTCACATTGAGGTTTCGGATCTCATTGCTGATTCTTTGTCCTGATGATCTGTCTAGGGTTGTGAGTGGGGTATTGAAGTCCCCTGCTATGATGGTGTTGGATTTGATATCTTTTTTTAGTTTAACTAGAAGCTGCTTTATGAAAGTTGGTGCTCCTATGTTGGATGCATTTTATGTTTAGGATGGATATTTCTTGTTGATGGATTGAACTATTTATCATTATGTAGTGGCCTTCTGTATCTTTTTGAAGTTTTGAGAGCTTAAAGGGTATTGTGTCTGAGATTAAGATCACGACTCCTCCTTTCTTTTGTCTTCCATTCACCTGAAAATTTGTTTCCCATCCTCTCACTTTGAGTCTGTGAGTGTCCTTTCTAGTGAGGTGAGCCTTTTGAAGGAAATAAATTGTTGCCTGGTTATACTTTATCCATTTTGCCATTCTACGTCTTTTCAGTCGTGCATTTAGTCCGTTCACATTCAAGCTAATTATTGAAATGTGAGAGTTGATCCCTGTCATAATGTTCTTACAGAGTTGTTGTTGTTCTTCCTGTTTGTGTGTTGTCTTTCTTTTAATTTTGGAGTCGGTTCATGTGTGTTTTTAATCTTTTGCCTGTACTCTTGTGAAGAACGTTGTTGTTCTTTTTTCCTTTCCTTCTATGTTCAATACTTTCTTAAGTGTTTCTTGTAGAGGTGGTCCGGTGGCAGTGTAAGTTCTTAGGGATTGGATGTCTGGGAAAGATTTTAATTTTCCCTCACTGATGGAGCTTAGCTTGGCTGGATAGGTTATTCTTGGTTGAAATTGTTTATCTTTTAGAACTTTGAAGAAAGTCTCCAAGCTCTCCTAACCTGGAGGGTTTCTGTAGATAAATCTGCTGCTATTCTAATTGGTCTTCCCTGGTAGGTAGTCTGACCTTTTCTCTTGCTTCCTTTAGAATTTTTTTCTTTCATGCCTACTTTGTTTAGGTGAATTATTATGTGTCTGGGTGTTAGTCTTCTCATTTGTCATCTTGCAGGGGTTCTCTGAATCTCTTGTGTTTGAATTTTTGCATCATTGATGAGATGAGGGAAGTTTTCTTGAATGATTTCATGAAATGTTTGTTCCAGTGTGGCCTCTGTTTCTCTGCCTCAGGAAGGCCAATTACTCTTAGGTTTTTTTTTCTTTTGAAGTGATCATTCATCTCTTGAAGGTTTTGTTCTGTCTTTTGAAGCTTCTTTTCTATGTTTTTGATAGTTTGGGTTAGTTCTGTGTTTTGGTCTTCAAGCTCTGAGATTCTTTCTTCTGCTTGGCTAATTCTGCTTTCCATGCTTATTAGTTTGTTATTTATTTCCATCACAGTATTCTTTACTGCTGTTATTTCTGTTATCAGCTCATTCCTATTTTCCTCTTGTCTCTCCTCAATTTTTTTATTCTCTCTATTAATGTCTTGATGTCTGGGTTTGTTGCATGTAACCAGTCATTCTGGGGGCTCTTCATTGTTTGTGTTCCGAAGTCTGTTTTCTCAGTGTCTGACTTCTCAGGGGACTGTGAGAGACCTATATTCTTCTTTTGGTTTTTCTTCATTTGTGCAGTTTTTTTCCTCCCTACTTTTTCCTTCTCTCCATGTCACCGTCTTCTTTAATTCTGCTATTCAGGGGTGGAGGAATTGCTTTTACTTCTGTTTGTTCAATCTACTATTCTTCTTTATGTATATCCTCTTACTTTGTTCAATTCTGGAGTTACACTGTAAGTTGGGGTGGTCCTTTTTGCGTTTTGAGATTTACTTAAGGAGGGAACTGTGATTCAAAATCTATCTGCAGGTCCTGGTATCTGCCAACAGGTGTATGGATAATCTGAAACCCACTTCCCACTGCCTTGGAATCTGTCCATGCAGTTGGGTTGCAGGTTTACTCCCTGAAATTAAATGAGGTTAACAGAGGGAAGAGAATGGAGCAGACAGTGGGGGAAAGAGGGGAGTGGAGAAAGAGAGGAGTAAGGGGGAAAACAGACGTGTGTACCAACAAATGGAGAGAGAGACAAAAACTGAAAGAGATAAAAACAATAGACCAAGGCTACAAATCAACCAACTCCCATACAAAAAAACCCTAAAACATACAATGATGCTAACATACAAGTTAACAATCTCCTTATTGGTGTGCTATTCCTCTACACAAAGATATGGTTTACAGAGAGAAGAAAAGAAAAGAAAAAAAGGAACAAAACAAAAGGAATAGAATCAAGTCAGTAAACTAACAGAACCAATCAAATACACTCTGAGACTTCTCGTTTAATTCAAATGTTCTTTCAGCTCTGATTTCTACCTGTCTTTTCAGGCTGGTAAATTTGTTCACAGTTGGGGTCAGTTACCCCTGGCCTGCTGTGAAGGGCAGTTCAGATCACCACTCAGTTCACCACTGCTCAGTTCATCACACAGATCTGGCCTCTGTCTTTTTATCAAGCTTCTGATTTTCCCCTTTTGGTGTTGTTACCTTGAATCGCCAGCAGGTGGTGCTATCTCACCGCTCCAGATGGTCTTTATCTCAGCTGCTCTTCCAACAGGGGAGGGAGCCAGAAAGAAGCAGGAAATGGGAACCGCTGCCTCAAGGCACACGGGAGGAGACCCATGGCCTGGCAGGACACCACGGTGGCAGCAGTGGCAGCAGTGATCCCAGCAGATCCCGCTTGCAAGGGCTTCAAGGTCTGAAGGCGTGGATCGCCCCAGGCATGGGTGGCGCGATGTGCAATGGCTGCCCCAGTCACTTCTAAATTCACTCTTCCTTTATGATTCTTACTCACTTTTGCTGTTATCTCTTTCTTGCCACTACTTCCAACATCAAGTTTAAAGCCAAGCAACTAGATTACTGTTTAGTCGCTGAAGGGACAATATAATGTTCTTTGTGTTTGGGTTAATTCTTTTTTTTTTTTTTGAGTTGGAGTCGGAGTCTCATTCTGTCGCCCAGACTGTAGTGCAGAGGCCGCTCCCAGCCACCACAGCCTTGACCTGCTGGGCTCCGGAAATCCTTCTGCCTCAGCCTTCCGAGTAGCTGGAACTACAGGTGCGCGCTACCACGCCTGGCTCATTTTGATTTATTGTAGAGATGAGGTCTCGCTGCCCAGGCGGGTCTCGAACCCACGGGCTCAGGCAATCCACTCACCTCAGCCTCCCAAAGGCACGGGATTACAGGTTGAGCCACCGAGCCCAGCTTGGGCTAATTCTTTGAATTCAAGTCCAAAGTACTTATTGTATAGTGGTTTTAGGCCCTGGCCTAGCAGTTCCCTGAATTCTGCTAACCAAAATGTCCACCTATTTTTGCTCCTAAGAAATTACCACTTCTCCTGTTGTGAGTAGTCCATATTGTAAACTTCTCCCTAGTGCGTTCTTTCTTCTTGTGTATTTCTAAATGACTCTAACCATGAACTCCATGTTTACTCTTTCCCAATCTCATCATTAACGTTTGTTGACCTTCCCCTTTCCTCATTCCTTCTCTTTCAACTCTAGGGAATTACATCTTCAGAGCCCTACACTGCAGTTCTTGTTTCCTCTCTTGGAAAAGAGCAGGAATCCATCTTGACAGATTTTTTTTCAATTTAGTTTTCTTGCTAAATTATAGCACTGCAAAAGGGTACATGTAGCCAGGTGTAAACCAGATGACTATTTTCCTAGGGAGTTTACAAGTTGATATGTACCTTGATGAAGTTCTTCAGATCTACCATCAAGCCTTCAGTTCTGCAAGATCAGAAACCTAATTTATCAGCACAATAAGTCCTTTCTCAGGTGCAGGCTTAGAAATTCACAAGTTTGAAATATAAAACAAAAAACACAAGTTATTCTTTTATAATGGATAATATGAATCTTAGGTTAGTTGAAAAACTCAAGTCAGCATGACTGTTCGTTCAAGGAATAATCACTGAACATCACTAGACAGGTCATCATACACAGGAAAGAAATCATATCAAAATTGCTTGATGAGTATGGCTATCAGAACACAGAAGACAAATAAATAAATATTTTGGATCATTGGAACTGGAATAGTCTGACATTCACTGAAAGAATGATTTTCAAAGTGAAACTGTAATAATATAATTTTGTTGGCTGTACCTCCCAGTATTTTATCCAAAATATTAACAGTTTTGCCAAGAGGACTCAAATACTTGGCCTGTTGACTAATGTTTGTTTAAATATTGAATTGTGTTTGGATAAACTCTAGTAATATGTATTTCTGTGGCTTTCAGTTTTCTATTTTTCTGTGATCAAACCTTTTCTTCTCATTGGCACATCCTTTCTTTGAACATGCTAACACATTCACTCAAGTAAGACTTTCAAATCTGAAGGCCACTCTGCCCTTTAAGGAGAGTTTTCATATCTCTACTCTTATCCTTAAGGTATATACTATAAAGCCCAACTCAGAGAGAGCTGATCCATAGAATTTTAAGCTCATGTTACCTATTCTCAAATTCGTGTGGGAAAAAAAAAAAAAATCCTAGGGACTAAAAATGGTATTGTTTGAAACTTTTTATTGAATGAATAAAAAAGAAAATGAAGTTTTGTAATTTAAGACAATGAGACAGCATATCTAACAAATTTCAGTATAGCCTGTTTCTTCATTTCATCCTGTTTTATTTTCAGACTCTTCTTCTTGGGCACCGTATCTTCCAAAACAACATTGCTAGGGTGAGAGGCATACTTACAGAGAGGTACCACAGAAGAATATGGAAGAAGGATGAAAAAGATGTTCTTGCAGTAACTGGTCAGCATTTGAAAGGGAGAATATGCAGTGAATAAAAAGCATAATTTTAACAACAATTAAAGAAACTTTAAAATAAAAAAATTATATGAATACAATCTCCCTGTAGAAGGAAAAGGATGGAGCGCAGAGAGCGGTGATTTGTTCCTCACATTAAGCGCCAGATGGTGCTGTCGGGCCAGAAAAGCTTGTTTGGACTGCCAGGGGAAGGGCTGGCCAATGTGCGAATGGACACCATGGCATTATTTACTCCCATTTGCTAGTGCGGGATTTCAGTCCCTTCCAGAGGCGCCCTCTCCTCATCATTTCTAAATATTCCCAAGGAGTGCCTCATTTGTGCTTGTGAAGAAGTCAAATCGACTGAAACCTGGTGTCTCATAATTTCTTCTCTTTGTTTTTCACCTCACTTCCTTCCCCTCTCATCTTCCAGGTGCATCACCTGGCCACGATTTCCTCTGTGAGCAGCCCTGCCACCTACTCTGGGTACCACTTAATCCTTTGGGCTCCATACTGTTTCCACTGGGCCCAGTTTCTGCTGCTGCCAGAGAGAAGGCAGAGGAAGTATTTACTGAGAGTAAACATTGGGCTTGCTCAGTCTTCTGCGGTTGACCTCTACAAAGCATAAAATAAGGGAAGTGACCTCAGGCAAAATCAATTTTGGATTTAAATTTCTTGACATCAAGGCTGCTTTAACATTGGTCTTTACTTCACCTGTACTTTTATAAATATATAAACTTTTGTTTGTTTTAGCGTCGGAGTCTCACTCTGTGGACTAGACTGGAGTGCATTGGCATAATCATGGCTCACTACAACTTTGAACACCTCAGCCTCCCAGTAACTGAGCCTATAGATGTGTGTCACCACACTTGGCTAATTTTTTTAATTTTTATTTTTGTAGAGACGAAGTCTCGCTATGTTGCCTGGGTTGGTCTTGAATATCTGGGCTCAAGCATTCCCTCCACCTCAGCCTCTTAAAGTGCTGAGATTACAGGTGTGAGTCACTGCTCCCGACCTTGAATATGTTATCTTGTTCTAAGTTTTTCACAAAGGGGATAGAGTATGATCTTTGAACATTGTTCTCTTTCTATGCAAGAGGGATGGACTACCTTAAGGATCTTCAAACAGTTTCGATCTGTCAGTGGATTTCAAAGGCCCATTTATTGTTTCTTTTTTTAATCAAAGACTTTCTTACCAAGGACTCTGTGTTATTTTTACTACCCTGTCCTTCTCATTGGCATACCCATTTGTGTTGAGATTCACAATGAGGTGAGAAGGTTAGCAGGCGTTCCTTCTTCATTTCTTACTCATTTCCAGGTTTTCTGCTGGGTCAAGATCACATTCCTGCTTTCAAGCCTCAGAGATTTAATTAAAAGCGCTCTACTACCTTGCCCAATCTTTCCCTGTGGCCCCCTATGTAACCATCCGTCAATACATAAGACTCCACTTCTTAGAGGCCATTCCTAGAATTAGAGAAAGTACAAACACACATCTTGCTCACAGAAAGTTATGGAAACATGACTAAAATGTTCTAGGCTTGGAACATTTCTAAGAAACTCAGATTGCTGCTTTTCTCATATAAGAATAAAATTTTGAGAGGTCTTTGGGGGTTCTGGCCTTACCAGCTCATAACTGAATCACCTGAGGTGAAATATGAGCATTACTTTCCACATTTTTTTTTTTTCTTTTTTTGGTTGAGGGCAGTGGCCAGGTAGGAAGTACTGATTCTCATCAGAAGGACAAAAGATAAAATACGATGGCTTGTGTGAAAATGGACGAATTTCTTAACATCTCCAGACTTATCTAATCCATAAAAAGAGAATAATAATAGTATCACAAGTTAGTTGTGCATCTTACATGAGATAAGGCACCCAGAGGAATTATCACAGTGACCAGCACACTCAATAATTGTTAGCTCTTACTGTTTGTGTGCAATCTATCAACAAGAGATACAAAAACAATCTGGTAGTTCCAGATTTCTTTTTAGGATCAGACACTAGATGTCACTATTGATGTTTAGTATTTTTCATATAGAGAGTAAAAATATGTTCTTGTAAAAAATGGGGGGCAGGTGGGGGGACAATTGCTCTCTTAAGAGTATGAGCCTCAAAGGATTCTTTTAAATGTCATATTAAAAGTGAGTCAGCCTTAGTGAAACTACAAGTCTTAAATCAATATATTTAGACATCAATTGAGTCAGTATGGTTTGCTGATTTAACTGATTGAAGTCGTTGCAAAAATAATTGATGCTACTATCTTGAAGAAGATGCTGCTTCTACTATAAGGTTGAAACAACTGAATTAGCCTCAGAAATTGGAAACATGGAGGAGGAGATGGAGAAGGATTGTTAGCCAACAGTTAAGTAACAGAAGGAAGAAAAACAGTAAGAGATAAGACATCTTGCTGATGCTGTGTTTTTACGACAGGTTACATCACAAAATATAAACCTTTTTCTTTTCATTAAATATTCAGTTAATTTATTTAAATTTTGAAGCTTTTATTTATTTATTTATTTACGTTGGAGTCTCACTCTGTTGCCCAGGCTGGCTGGAGTGCAGTGGCACGCTCACAGCCACCACAGCCTCAACCTGCTGGGTTCATGCTACCCTTCCACCTTAGCCTTCCAAGTAGCCTAAACTACGGGCATGCACAACCACTCCCAGCTAATTTTTCTTGATTTACTCTAGAGATAAGGTCGCACCAAGTTGCCCAGGCTGGTTTCGAACCAATGGGCTCAGGCCATCCTCTTGTCCCGGCCTCCCAAAGTCCCGGGATTACAGTCATGAGCCACCATGCCCAACCTGAAGCCTTATTTATTTATTAATAGTTTGCTTTTCTTTTTTTTTATTTTAAAGATGTGGGGTACAATTCAGGATTAGGTATACAAGTAGACATCATACAGGTAAAGTTTGAGTTTCCTTTGGTCCCCACTTTGCTTCGTTTGAGATCAGGTGCCCTTACTGATGTTGTGTCCCCCTTCCCCTCACCTGGTAGTATCCTGCTACTGCCATTGCCCTTTCTTACAGTATTATATGGTAAATGTTAAGGGTTCGCTTTTGAGTGAGAACATGTGGTATGCTGTTCTTTGTTTCTGTGATAGATCTCTGAGTATTATAGACTCTGAATCCATCCAAGCTGTTGCAATTAAGCCTTATTTTAAATGCCTCCCCCAATCTGTATGTATATAGAACATCAGATTAAATATACAGTCTGAACTACAAACTCTCATATTCAGTATGTATGCGAGAAAAACAGAGCTTCAAGTTGCTGTACTGATTTTGTTAATCAAATTAGGGATTCAAGAAGGAAAATATCTCTTCAAGTATTAAAAAGGGGGGATTGGTGGGGGTCAAGAAACACACTTGCTATTTTTTAATGTTTACCCCACTGTTGTGGAGAGTCTTTTTTTTTTAATTGTTAATTTTAAAGATGTGGGGTACAATTGAGGGTTAGGTATATAAATGTTCATTATGCAGGGACCCTTGTTGATGAGGTGTGCCCCCAACCCAGTAGAATCTCACTACTGTCAATCCTTTTCTTATAGTATTATGATAATTGTTCAAGGTCCACTTATGAATGAGAACATGTGATACTCAGTTCTTTGTTTCTGTGATAGATCACTCAACATTATAGACTCTAAGTCCATTCAAGTTGCTGTGAAGTTCATAATTTTGTCCTTCTTTATGGCTGTGTAATAATCCATCGTGCTATTGAGAGTCTTAGCCCAAGAGCAGGGTAGGCAATTACTGTACTAAGCAAAAAGAGTAAGAAGACAGGCAGCTGGCTGTATCTGAATTTTTCTCTCCCCCCCCCCACATTTTACCCCAAATATTTTGCAACTGAGTATAAGGGAATGATCATATCACTAATGACAGCAAAAATTTCCTGAGGGACTCTTCTAAGCACTGTTCACAAGTCAACTCATTTGAGGCCCACAAAAACCCCATGATACACATACTATAATTATTCCCATTTTATAGGTGAGAACAGTTATGGAGGCAAGGGGAGTTGCTTACAGCATTAGGGCTAGTTACTGGGCTTGATAAAACATACTTCCATTAAGTAGACATATATGTTTCTCAAACAACATTGTGAGATAAGACTGACTTTCACCATCTTTCCTTTTTTTTTTTTTTGAGATAAGGTCTTTCTCTGTTGCAGTGGTGGGATCATAGCTCACAGCAGGCTAGAATTCCTGGACTCAAGCGATCCTCTTGCCTCAGTCTCTCAAGTGGCTAGGACAATAGGTATGCACCACCATGCATGGCTAATTTCTTTTTTTTTTTTTTTGAGTTGGAGTCTCACTCTGTCGCTCAGGCTGGAGTGCAGTGGCCGCTCCCGGCCACCACAGCCTCGACCTGCTGGGCTCCGGCGATCCTTCCGCCTCAGCCTTCCAAGTAGCCAGAATTACAGGCATGCGCTACCACGCCCAGCTGATTTTTTTATTTATTGCAGAGATGAGGTCGCACTGCCCAGGCGGGTCTCGAACCCGCGGGCTCAGGCAATCCACTCACCTCAGCCTCCCAAAAGCACGGGATTACAGGCTGAGCCACCAAGCCCGGCTGCTAATTTCTAATTTTTTTAAAAAAAACCTTTGTAGAGATGAGAGTCTCATTATGTTTCCCAGGTTGATCTCAAACTCCTGGCCTCAAGTAATCCTCCAGCCTCAGCCTCCCAAAGTGCTGGAATTACAGGTGTGAGCCACTGTGCCTGGCCCAATCTTCTTAATAATGTCTAATTCATACAGTTGCATGTATATATGATGAGGGACTCCAGTTGGTGAGACCTCATCTCTACAATAAAATAAAAAATTAGCAGGGCATGATATCGCGCACCGGTAGTTCCAGCTACTTGAAAGGCTGAGGCGGATGGATTGCTGGTGCTCAGCAGGTCAACACTGGGGTAGCCGTGAGTATGCCACTGCACTCCAGCTTGAGCGACAAAGTGAGACTCCAACTCAAAAATAATAATAATAAAAATAAAAAATAAATATCATTAATTAGATCATAATTTAAAATTTCTCTATTGTTGAACATTTAAGTCAGTTCCACTATTTTATTACTATATATAATATTGCTATGAGCAGCTTTATACATACACTGTTTTTTTTTTTTTTCTTTCACTTGTTTCCTTACTTTAAATTTCCAGGAGTTGATTTAGGTCCAAAGGGCATGAATATTGATAAACATGTTAAGCAGCATTGACAAATTGTCCTGTCTAAGGTAATTTACAATGGTAGTGTGCCCATACTCACTGTTTACCCACAATCCAACAGTAACAGCTTTGGAAAAACAAACAAAAAAACTCAAACACGTACAAAAAACAAAACAACACAAAACCTAGCAATATAAATTGGCATATTTGGATCCTCCTAATTTATAAGTTAGGTTTTCTACCATGTTCCAAACTGCAGGTTAGCTGGCCAAGACCAGCTGGTAGCACAGAGTTTCAGTTCACTGAGTACTGTGGTGTGTGGCTGGAGAATCCGTGAGAAAACAGTTTAGCTCTGAATGGAAAGTCTGATGAGGAGCCGATTACAGAGGACATTCAGGGCCCACAAAAAAGGGAAGAGACCCTGGTTGTCTAGGAATCTTAAGGGCCCATCCCTGAGGAACTGCAACTAGGGGAACCAGACTTTCTAGAAAATCTCTTAAATCTGAAATTTAAATAGAGCAAAACTTTATTAGTGCTGTTTATTACAAGGCTGTACTGGGGGAAATATTAGTGTATTCATGCATTTATCATCTTCAGATGGTGATTTTAAAATGTCACATTATCAAAAGACAAAGAAAAAAAAACATGCATATTTCTAGCCCCAACCCTTATGATTTTGCCTTTTAGGAATTAAAAAAAAAAAAAAAAAGAATCTCTGGTTCTCTTGCTCTTACAACATTTTAATAATTTGCTTTACTTTTTTTTTTTTTGAGTTGGAGTCTCACTAGGTCACCCAGTCTGGAGTGCAGTGGCCGCTCCCGGCCACCGCAGCCTCGACCTGCTGGGCTCCGTCGATTCTTCCGCCTCAGCCTTCCTAGTGGCCGGAATTACAGGCATGCGCTACCACGCCCGGCTGATTTTTTGATTTATTGTAGAGATGAGGTCTCGCTGCCCAGGCGGGTCTCGAACCCGTGGGCTCAGGCAATCCACGCACCTCAACCTCCCAAAGGTGCGGGATTACAGGCTGAGCCACAGAGCCCGGCTTGCTTTACTTTTTATGAGTTGGATAATGCATTGGAAAGTTGAGGGAACCTGATAAACTGGATGTAACTCAGTGCTTGTAAATCTCAGATTTGAGAAACTGATAACGTGCTTTATATGATGAAGGCTAAAGTCTGCTTTCTATCCAAAAGCACTAGTTTACTTCACTCGTTTAAACATATAAATCATCCAACTGGCATTTCTGCCTGCAAGCTCAGCAGAGAGCACAAGGAGCAATTGTACCATTTCCTCACCTCAAATGAGATCACCCATGGCAGGGTTGTGGCAAATGGTTGAAGAATGTCACACTACTCTGTGGGTGCTAATCTCTCCTCTCATGAAGCAGAGACATTCAGTCTATGGTGTCACATTGATGCCATAGACATCAGTAAGGTTGGAGCAATCAAGAACATAATATGTCTGTCTTTATTAAATATGTGTTCAAGAGGACACTAGGATCTTAACTGTCAAAAGTCATATGAGAGGGATGCCCCTCAAAATCCAGGAATTATCTTTTGGAGGGCAAGCCCCTTGCAGTATAGGCTTCCCTGCTAAGTAAGTGTTTTAGGAACCCATCGGCATCAGTGTACCAGCGAGCGTCATGAAAGACAATTTGCAGAAGAATCGGTCCTGAGTTATGGCAAACAGGTGACTGGTCCTTCCACCATGATAATGTACCTGCCCACACCATGCTGCGTGTTCAGCAGTTTTTGGCCAAAACAGCATGGTTCCCCATTCTCCCAATTCCCCCTATCTCGCCCGGAATAATTGTTTTGGTTTCCCTGGATGAAAAAAAATGTCTTCAAAGGGAAACTTCTGCCAATGCAGGAGAAGTCAGAACAAAACAAAACAAAACAAACCAGCAGACACTAAAAGCCACCACAATAGGTGAGTTCAAAAACTATTCTGAGCAGCGGGAAAAAGTGTCTTGATAGGTGTGTTGCATCAAATGGGGAATACTCTGGAGGTGACTGAAGTTTTAACATGTAAGAATAAATATACAATTTTTAATAAATTCCATTTTGGGGAGGGTTCTCTTAGTATGTTTTCCTTTTTGCACAGAAAAGTTTATTTAAGTTTGGTTCTATAGGGATGTAGTAGGGTTTGGATTAATGAGGCCCTAGGATCTCACATGTTCACACTCAGATCCCATGAAAGAACCTGGCAATTGCGTATGCAATGTGAGTGTCTCTTTGGAAGCAGAAACTCTTCCTTATCCCCATTGCCCTAGTTCAGGCCTTTATTTTCATAACTTCCCAACTCTCTTGCCTTCAGTCCGACTTCTTCACCACTGTACTCATTGTTGCTAGAACACAGAGCTGATGGTGTTCATCCCTGGCTGCACACCTTTGATGAGGGTTACACTGCCAACTGAGCAGAGTTCAACCTCCCTACTATCGCATTCTCTCTTGCACTCTCTAACTCCAACCTCTTTCCCTGCCTCACTTCCTTCCACTCCCTGGCCAGCCCCTCTGTGCTCTGGTCACTCCCAACAGCCTCGCCATTCTTTAAGCAAGCTCTGTTCTTTTCTACTTTTGCTCTTGTGCATGCATTCTTCTCTTCCATGAAATTCCCTCTCTGTTTCTTTGTCCTTTAAGGACAAGCCCAAATGAGGAGCCTCCTCTCTGAACCTTTCTTTGACTATCTCTCTGCTGTGCAGAACTAAGAGTATTTTCAACCCTGCTCTGATGTATTTTGTTCATAGCATTGCCCACCTTGTAATGCAGCTCTTTGTGTTGTGTCTGCTGCTCCTGACTGACTGCAGCTCTTCAAGGGCAGGGATGTGTCTGTTTCATGTTTGTAACCCCAGAACTAGCACAGCATCAGACACATAGTAGATGTTTGCTTAATACTTTAAAATAAACTTAGTTTATAAATAGGTTATGGTCACTGGTAAATTAGGACAAAATAAATAATAGTTGTTTCACAATATTTGTTATTTATTCAATCATGTTTACTGAGTCCCTACTATGTGCCAGTCACTGTGATAGTCACTGGCATCAAAGATGAATAAGAAATTGTTTCTGACTTGAAAGGACCCACAATCCTGTGAGGGGGATAGATTTAAAGTATGACTATATCCATCTTCCTTCCTTCCTTCCTTCCTTCCTTCCTTCCTTCCTTCCTTCCTTCCTTCCTTCCTTCCTTCCTTCCTTTCTTTCGAGTCGGAGTCTCACTCTGTTGCCCAGGCTGGAGTGTAGTGGCATGATCTTGACTCATCTCAGCCTTGACCTCCTGAACTAAGGCTGTCCTTCCACCTCTGCTTCCTGAATAGCTGGGACTACAGGCACGTGCTACCCCATGTGGTAAATTTTTTTGTAGAGATGAGGTATTGCTGTGTTGCTCAGGCTGGTCTCAAACTCCTGGGCTCAAGCAGCCCTCTCACCTCTACTTCCCAAAGTGCTGGGAGCCACCACAAGTGCAAATGTGAGCCTCCACATCTGACCTGTTTATTTTATTAAAAAAAAAAAATCCTTAAACTTGTATGTTGTTTTTCTTCAGAAAATTAGGGAGAATAGTGATATTTAAAAAGTGAAAGTAGAAAAAGTGTATAAAGTATATCTAATTTCCGTTTGTACTATTCACAAAAGATACGTTTTAAGTTCTCTTTCCTCTACCTCAAGGCATAAAGACTTAGTTTCCACTAGCTATGTTGGGGATTTATACTATTTTTTTTGTACTAGAGACAGCTGTCCCACAACGGACTGTGCTGCCAGAGAGAACAGTGGGACTAGGAATACACACACACACACACACACACACACACGCTACTTTCTTTTCTGCCTGAACCCTGCTGAGAGTCTCTACTATTCCAGGAATTCATAATATTAGTGTCCTCAGTCTTCTGGTAAAGTAAGACGATAAAGAAGAATTTGATGGGATAACGAGAAGAGAGCTTTGTATCAGTCTTTGATTCCAGAATAAGCCTATCTCATGGACTTGGAGTGAGTGCTTGCTACAGCCTTCCTCTAGTTTGGCCAAGTGAGACAAGGAGTGCCAGTTATTAATGAGCCATGACCAATAAAGAGACAACCTGAAATAGTCAAATGACATTTTGTAAAGGTCAGAGGTTACTGTAAAAGAACTTGTACAGAGATAACAATCATTCCTCTGCTGTATAAGAAGGAAAATCCAGATGAAAAGAATCATAAGACTAGAAGAGGCATCAAGAGGTCTGGTAGCTCAGACCTGGCCTTCCAGCATGAGGACATTCAGTCAGAAAAAAAAAAGAGGGAGAGAAATAAAATAAAATAAAATAGCCTATTTTGGAAGCCAAATGTTTTTCCATCAAATGGCATCAGTTAACACCTGCATTGTATATGAGCTGACACTCTAAAACAGCATGGAAACCTTAAGACATTTTAAACTTTTCTGACCTATCACTCATTTTCTTTGCTTATCTCTTGAGTAAGTATCTTTAAGATTCTAAAAGATAATGCAGCATTGACTCTATTTTATAATGATGCACCCTGTAAGGTGGGTGACCTTTAGGATACCAGTTCTATTATAGGAGAAATTATGCTGTTTTTCTTCTTTGAGATAAGGAAGTAAGTATTGGCTCCAGTTATGGAAATGCAAAACTACTAGATATAGAATATAGTGGAGAATCAGAAGTGTTTGTTATGATACTTTTAGCAAAGTAACAATGAACTCTTCAGAGCATAAGCAGTAGTATTTGCCAGTTATCAGTCCTTGTATGGAATGAATTGCAACTATTTTAATATAGTTTAACATGGATTTTTATGCAGTGAGAGCCATGTAGAACTTCTGACCTAGGCAACTATACAATAATAAATTTTTAGTGTTCTTTTTCCTCTCAGCTTTCTAAAAGTTCAATACAACTTCTAAAAAAAATTATGATGCCTTTTGCTATCATTTTCCACAGAAGAGTAATAGGCACATTGAACATTTAGTCTGTTAATCTGTGGTGTAAAAGTCTATAAAAGTTGACCTGGGTAATGACAGTAAAAATAAGTTTTGGCTTGATAATTAAAGACTATGACTTATACCAAGAGTTATATAAATTAGGTAATATGTTTGAGATCAGAGAGGTTTTTGGAAAGGATATTGGAAAAAGGTCCAAGAGACATATTGACCAATGGAACAGAATATAGAACCCAGAAATAAAGTCACATTCCTACAACTAACAGATCTTTGACAAAACCAACAACAATAAACAATGGGGAAAGGACACCCTATTAAATAATTGAGAAAATTGGCTAGCCATATGCAGAAGAATGAAACTGGACCCCTGTCTTTCCCCATATATAAAAATTGACTCAAGATGGATTAAATACTTAAATGTAAGACCTAACTATGAGAATCCTATAAGAAAACCTAGGACACACTCTTCTGGGCACTGACCTAGACAAATAATTTATGACAAAGACTCCAAAAGCAAATGCAACAAAAACTAAAATAAACAAATGGGACAAACTAGAAAACCTCTACACAGTTAAAGAAATAATCAATAGAGTGAATGGAGAAAATATTTGCAAATTATACCTCAGACAAATGATTAATATCCAGAATCTACAAGAAACTAAAACAACTCAACATGAAAAAAAAAATAGCAATAATCCCATCAAAAAGTGGGCAAAAACCATGAATAGACATTTTTCAAAAGAAGATACAGAAGTGAAAAATGCTCAACATCACTAATTATCACAGAAATGCAAATTTTAAACCACAATGAGATATCATTTCACCCCAGTCAGAATGGCTATTAGAAAATCAAAGAACAGATGTTGGCATGATTGTGGAGAAAAGGGAACTCTTATGCACTGTTGGTAGGATTGTAAACTAGTTCAACTGCTATGGAAAACAGCATGGAGATTTCTCAAAGAACTAAGGATGTAAGTCCTATTTGACCCAGCAATCCCACTACTAGAGATCTACCCAAAGGATTAATCTCTCTCTATATAAGATACCTGTACTAGAATTTTCACTACAGCACTATTCACAACAGCAATCCCAATCCCCACTACTATCCCATTCATGGAACCAACCTAAATGCCTACCAACAATTGACTGGTCAAAGAAAATGTGGTATATATAAACCATGGAATACTATACAGTCATTAAAAAAGGATGAAATCATGTCCTTTGCAGCAACATGTATGGGGCTAGAGATTGTCATCCTAAGTGAACTCACTCAAAAGCAGAAAACCAAACACCGCATGTTCTCACTCATATGTGGGAGCTAAATAGTCACAAAGATGGAAATAATAGACACTGGAGACACCAACAAGGAAGGAGGAGAGAGTTAGGGTTCATAAATGGGGTACAATGTTTACTATCTGGGGAATGGGCGCCTGAGACACAATCCCCACTACTATATAACATGTCCATGAAATTAACAGGCTTATGTACCCTCTGGATCTAAAACAAATATGAAAACAACAACAGCAGCAAAACAGAAGCATGCTCAGAATGGGCATTGTATGAAGATGTGTATCCTCATTTTTATGAAAGAACTTTGAACTCTGAAATTTTGGTGGGTAGATTAATGGCCCTGAAAGATGCCTATGTCCTCAGAATCTATAAATAGTCACCTAACATGAAAACAGGGACTTCGGAGATGTGAATAAAAGTGCAGATTTTGAGATGGAAAATTATCATTGATCATCCAGGTGAGCCTGCTAGAATTACATAAATCTTTAAAAGCACCGAATCTTTTCTGACTGTGGATATGATGACAAAAACAAGGTCCAAGAGATGTTACATCATGCACTTTGAAGATGAAGGAAGTAGTCCATGAGCCAAGAAATGTGGGTGGCCACTAGACAATGGAAAACTCAGAGAAACAGACCCTAGAGCCACCAAAAAAACCCTGACCCCTGATGACAATTGATTTTCATACAGTGAGTCATGTAGGACTTCTGATTAGGGAACTATAAGACAATACATTTATGTTGTTTTAAGCTCTTATATTGTTATAGAAGCAATAGAAAACTTATACAACAATGCATTATGCTAATAATTATAAATCCCTGACCAGAAGACTTGAGTCTAATGTGTAGAACAAGAGGGCAATGAACAGTAGTTCTTTCTGGGAGTGATCTATTGGCAGGTAATTCCCTCTTTCCATTCTGTAGTATGAGTTAATTGAAGAAAATTAATAGTCTCTCCCCTCCTTCTCCCTCTCCCTCCCTCTCCCTTTCCCTCCCCC